>NW_010553875.1:45128-68723 GCF_000687285.1 Phaethon lepturus | reverse complement strand
TGGATTTCACTGACATCTCTCTCAGTTTCTCATTTTTTTTTTTTTTTTTTTTTTAACAGTCCATGGGGTTTTTTGACCTGTCTTGGGAAATTCAGTTTTAGAGGATAGATAGGTTTCTTTAAGCTGGAATTTCTCAGCTCTGGAGTAGAAATAGCTACATTTAAGGCAAGGATGGAAGTTCCCTTTGAGCCCCATGGAAAGCTTGTTCAGGCATTACAAAGGGATACAACAAAGACAAGGAGTTGTTTTTGCCTAGCAGTTGAAAATAACAATACTGCTACTCCAGACTTAAATACTTAATTTTTAGCCACCAACGACAAAACTAACAACAGTACTCCCTGATCATTGCTGGGTTAATATATTTAATTTCCTATTTATCTGATTAACACAGTGATAGACAGTTATATGCTGTGCAATATGCAATTTTTGGCCAGGCCTTCCTTTGTGGTCTCTGTTTGCATTTGCATTAACCTGGGAGTATTAATCAGGTCATGTAGATACCCAGGAACATAAACCAACTCAAACACCCAAAAGACATACACCACACTCAGAATCAACACACAGAAACCACAGGATCAAGTGCAGTGTCCATTAACTGAACCAAATTAATCACATACACACTAAGGGAGTCCAAACATAAAACATAAAACATTCCCACCAACCTCTAACTATAGAAACCTGAGTAAATACTAAAGCACCCAGAGACATGACTGGCTTACTGCCCCTACCAGATATGAAGTTAGCCCCTTGAAAACAAGGTTCTGTCCAGGTGAAGAAATTACTAGCCACAAAAAGACTTCTGATATGACCAGTGGTCTAAAACACACTGAAAACTAAGTCATTCAAGGCTCAGCACTCCCCAGGAAACAACCTCCGAAGTCCATATCCTCTAAGCCCAAGTGTTATAATCCTTTCCACAAACATGCCAAGCTTGTTCTTGTAACAAGGTGTTACTTGTCCCCAGCTCCTACTGGAAGGCTGCTTCAGAGCCTCCCTGCTCTGCATAGTCACAAACCTTCCTCTGATTTGAGCCTAGGGTACTCAGGCCAGTTTGTACCCATTTAGCCTTGTGTTCTTTAACTTACATAGCTTATTTTCCTCTCTGATGTTTAGATCATGATGTATAGATATATAGCCATCACTCTTCTTCTCAGCTTTCATTTGTCTAGGTTAAAAATTTAGCTCTTTCATTCTTCTTTCAAAGGACAAGCTCTCCATCCTGACAGCATCTTCACCGTCCTTTTCTGTATGCAGCCCAGGTCAAACTCACACTTCAAGGACATGGGGACCAGAGTTGTCCATAGGATGCCACATGAAGGCTCCACCCGTTCCTGGGAAATTGTATACCTACGTTGTCCAGGAAGAAACACCTCCCGGGATATATTTGAAGTTGCACATACCTTTTTCAGAGCCCATCTTGTGACTGAGCTATCCACACATGTTTCTTCTCCTTTGTCATCCACAGCTGATGAGTCTCCAGTTTATAGTGGAAAATCTTATTACTCCCTAAACTCATGACTTTGCATTTTGCACTACTGGATTTCTATTTCATTTCTATTACTCCAGTCTTCAAGGTCATCCAGTTCTTTCTGTATGGCACGCCTCCCAAGTTTGTGTCATCAGCAGACTTCAGCAACATGCTATGTTTTGTGCCAAGGTCATTCATGAAAATATTAAATGAGATCCATTCTCAAGATGAATCCTTGAAGAACTCTGCTCATATACCCAGCCAGATACTTTCGCTTTTAATGCTATTTGTTGTTGTCACTCAATCAGTTCTTCAAGGGTCTTAACAGTACTTGTTCTAATCTCGAGTTTATGTGATAAACATGCAAACAGCACATCGAATGGTTTACTGATGTCCAGATAGGTAGGGACCACTGCATTCCTCTTGCCTAGAAAGCCCAGCTATCTAATCCAAGAAAGCTGCCAGGTTTGGCATAACTTCTCCCTGGACTCACACAAATTATTCAAGATGCCACCTGACTCTTTCTGACTGTGACGTCTCTTTAAATCTACTTCCCTGAGGAACCACAGGTCTGATGGCCTCAACGGAGACGCCTACCATGTTGTAAGCACGCTCTTGCCAGCTGGCCCATGGCTGTGGAGCTCATTTCCCACAGGAACAGAATGACCATGAACCTCTGCTACCAGCATGAAAGGAAAATAAAACCCAAATAAAGCCTCGCCCTTACAGAGGAAGACTGTTTGAACCCTCCCAGACCAACGCTCCCGAGTAAACCAGCCCATAGTGTGTCGGTTTTCAACTAAGGTATGATGAGGATGGTTCAGCTTACTGGTAGGCAAGATCTTACACCTGCCCAACCTACTGTGTAGTGCCAGGTTCCTAGGAATCATTATGCCATTGTGCATTAAAATTAACACTGTTAAATTAATGTTGTTAAAGCATGAAGCAAGTAACACTAATGAAAGAGGCGTTGGCTGACTTACTGTAATTTCGCCTAATGTAATAACACTGTTACAAAGAGGCATGTGGCTTGATGCTTGCGCACAGAGATGACTTTATGCACTAGCGTTTTATTATTGATAAAATCCACTGCAGTACAAACTGGCGCCTATTTTTGTCTCGTCTTAAGCAGGGAGGGAAAGAAAATGACATCAATCCAAAGGGAATAAAGGTTATGTTACTTTCCTTTGATAACACTGGGAAATAAGCAGTTTGCCATTCAGGATTCATTGGTATTCACTGTAATAAACACAATTCCTGATGTACGTATGTGATTATAACGAGCACTGTACAAAAACGACACTGTAATTTAGGAATAAGACAAACACAAGTGATGTAGTTCAAAGCTCCGCTGCGCTCATTGGATTTTTGTTTGGTTTTCTGTTTTGTTTTTAACTCTCTCTCCATGCCCACAAAAGCGAGGATAGCCTCAAGGGTTGCCCCAGCTGAAAAGCATCTGCAGTGATCCCCGCTGACCTTTCTTTCTGATAGCACCCCGCCTGCCTTTTAATGGAGGCCTGAGCTGAGTCAGAGGTGAAACAGATAAATGACTGAAGATCCAAATGTTTTCTCAACAGGCAAGTTCCCACATGCTCAATTTTCTTTTCCTCCATGAAGAACAAGAGGGGAAAAAAATTGCAAGTGATTAGCTAATGAACATCTGTTTTGCTTTATTTGTGCTTTCTTGCAGCCAGGGGTTGCATTTACTAATTTTTATTTCCTACTAAAAACAAAAAATAGGCTTTTTTTTTCCAAAGCCTGTAGAGAAGTAGGCTCCTCACAAGTGTGGCCGTTCTTTCCACCACTGTGATTACCTGGCCCACATGCCACGTCCTGTGTGGTTACCTTCTGTCCTGAACTTTTCATGTGGTTTGACATGTCTTTAATTTAGACAATCAGACCACGTCTAACCTGAAACAAAAACACTCTTTGGAGATCCTGAGCCCTTTTTGAATTCTACAGATGTCAGCCCAGCGGGATGTGATGTCAAACTGTTAATTATATGTGTAAACAGGATCTATGGTAATTACATACTAAACACAAATATTATCTGATGTAAATATAGACTGATTGTGCTCTTGCACTACTGACTGTTAAAAATAGCTGATGTAAGGCCCAGTTCTGCACTGACTTCATATTTGTGCAATGCCATTGATTCAGGTTGACATTTCAGCTCCTGAATTCATCTCTCTACTTGTTTATTTTCAGGGCTTTTCACAGAACTGAACATTTGACCTTGCACAGGAATATTCAGAGATGCTATTTATGAACAAACACCTCAGAAGAAAACAACGATTTGGAGATCTGCTCTCCCTCCACCTTATAGAAATTCAGTTTTCCAAGAGGGCTTAAGCACTCACTTGAACTTCCCTAGCCCTTTCAGAGCATTTCAAGCAGGTTCCCAAAATCTTTTGCCTCTTTGAGGAACGACAGCCTTTCTTTGCATGGTCAATTCATTTCAGAGGTAACTATGGCTCCTTCATTGTTTATTGATGTCCAGCATTGAACCAGGAGTTAGGAAATAAATTGCTAGCCATAAACCATTTAAAAACATGTTTTGGTTTCTTCCTCCCACTCCCACAGATTTACCTTCCATTTACTTTGCCAATGAGTTGCGCACTCCAGTTTGCCTTCACTGCAGTCCCAAAGGCACCCAACCCTTGAATGGTACATTTTTATTCAACAGACTAAACTCCAAAATTATTGAAATGGCCATTTATGGCAAATCTTGGAGCCAGAGCAAAGTTTCAGCAGTGTAAATCTAGAGGGACACTTGTTTGACAATTGTAACTGATATCATACTCTGCCCCATTTTATCACTCCCATTTTTCTTTATCGTCAGACTGTCCAACCAACTTGTTCTCTAGAGAAGGATCATAAACCCACAGGTAATTGCAGGATGGCCACACAGATAGTAAAAAGGAAAAGCCTGCAGATGGGTAGTTCAAAGAGAGACTTCTCAAAAAACACTAAACCACTGAAAGGAGCCAAGCTGTGTCTCATTTGTGGATGTACTGAGCATCTATAAGTTTATTTAAAATCAGCAATAGCTGCAATATGCAACGCCTATCAAAATGAGACATTTACCCACAACTGTGGCTTTTGAAAGACATGATTTACTTCAAAATTGAAGAAGAAATAACAGGGCTTTTAGACAGACTAATAAATGTATGGTCCAGATACTTTTCTAGTAGCATATTTATTGTCCAAGGCCTCCAGTCAGCAGCACACTTAATTTTAAGCACATGCTTAAGTGCTTTACGGAACAAAGTTGAAATGTGGACCTACCAGGCAGCTCAAGAAAAGTACTTTCACATTAATTATCCTTCATGAGCAATGGTAGCAACTAAACATTTTACCATTATATGCACAATCCAAGCTTAGAAGCAGCTTTTCTCCTTGGAGCTGTAATTTAGCAGAGAAAGCAGTAACCTTAGAGAGTGAGAAGAACTTTCCTTGCGCTTTCCTTGCGCTTTCCTTGCTTCTTAGGCTTCCCCATATGACCACTGGATGATCCAGCTTGGAGCCCTGGAAAGGCTTCATCCGGTGTTAGAGGAGACAAGTGGCTGGTGCACAGCTTTCAGAGCAGATGGTGGTACTAACTTACAGAAAGGTAAAGGAGGCAAGATTAAGCAAAGCTACAACCACCACACTCTTACGCAAAAATGATTTTATGCAGCTGCCAGTGTGAATACCTCACAAGATCAGAGGCTCACAAAAGTCTTAGCATCCCACCCACCCCAGCTATCTTAGTTTGGAGACGAGGTAAAGGTTGATGGTGACCACATACATCAGAGATGTGTAAAATACTCCTTGCTGTCCTTAGGCTAGTGGAGACGCAAACACCTTCCTAAGTGAATACACTGGGTTAATACTCTAATTCAAGGATTGTGTGCAGAAAAGAGACTGTGGGTACCACTGCAATCTTTAAAAGAGAAAAGAAAAGTAATAACCATATTTTGTTCTATAAGGTATATGATATCAAAGGAAACCTGCGTCAGTCAGAAGACTGCAGGGCTTATTGTGATGTAAGAGACAATTTCAGACAAATAAAATGTTGACAGCAGATATTGATTTCCTGCAAGATTCAGCAATTGTGGCTAGTCACAGCTCCTCAAATAGGACATGAGGCAGGTAGGAGTATGCATTTGCTGAGGACAAGAGTTTGCACGGTGGTGGGGAACTACTGGCACGAGCAGTCCCACAGACTTGTCATTAGCTTGACCTTGCTGGGGTCACTTCTGCAAGAAATTGCTTGACCTGATGCATCTGGAGATCCCCAGACTGACCCTCAGAGTCTGTAAGCTGCCTCTCTTCACTGAGGTATGCATATAAGAGAGAGGAGCGATGCAAGCTCTGGGCCTCATGAAGCCTGGGTCCCTTTAGATTTATGCTTTGTGACTGTGTAACTGAATTGTGCCTGCAGTGTGAGCTTCCTCTGTATAAGATGCCAAAGAATCCTCATGGGAGAGAGATGGGTGCTCCAGCTGAAAGAAAATCATCATGCACTGTGTATCATACTAAACACTAGAGAATCCACATAAAATTATCTCTTTAATTGAAGGGTGGATTCTCTGGTACGCACTTACATTACACCGTGTTCTAACCTTTTCCTGCTTGCCTGCTCTCTTCTGTCTTCTGAGGTCTAATAAGGGTTGATCTTCGCTCTCCCTGTGCTAGGAGGAGTAATTAGGTCTCTCCAATGCCTGGTCATATATTTGCATAAAGCTTGTTAAAAGTGAATATTTTTGAGACTCTCTCAGATTTGGGTGAATTTGGCCCACGGGTAGAGAGTGATGGGGGCAAAAAGTAGGGACAGGGACCCAAGCAGTCACACAGAGTATGACTGCATAAATCTTTCTTTCCTCTTAGGAAACCAAGCTAAAACCAATGACCAAAAATGCAGGTGTAACACTTGTCATGTTGCAGACTCTTGCTCATTTAACACAAGACTCTGTGAAATATCTGACATCGTAGTGCTTGGAGGACTTGGCTGCGACAAAGTTCATGCCAGGCTCCATTCATATGCACTGGGAAACCAGTTCTTATGTTCGCAAATTTTTAGTCTAAATAAACTAGACAGGCAGAAAGGTGATGAAATTTTCATTTCAGAACAGGTAAGGGTTCAGATACACAAAGATGTTCATACACTTAATTCCTATTTATTTCAACAGGAATCAAGCTACAAAGTATTCTTAGCAGATTCGGGCTTAAGTAACTTGTCCAGTGTTGTTCTGGAAATTTGAGAGAACCCAGCTCTTTGCACATGTCAGTTCAGAGCCTTAACTGCAAGAGCAGGTCTTTTTTCTGACCCAGTCATGCCCAGCATACCAGAACTGCAGAAATCCTATGAACACTCAAGCGCCAGCATGGACTCCTGCAGAGCAAATCTGAGCCTTCTGACAATTTTCTCTGTTAACTTTTAGAGACTCCGCAGGAGCAGTCTGCAAGTCCCAAAAGAGCCACTAGTTACAAAGCACTGTTCTCTATGCTCCAGAGCCCATTTACAGCTGCCTCTGGTCTGCCCTGGTTTTGAAAGCCACACAAGACACGCAGGCTGCTCAACGTGCCTGGCAGGCACCGGGCCCAAACACTGCTGCCTGAACTGACTTTTCTCCCACAGGTGAGCAGCAATCACAGGAAATAAATTCCCCAGGACCAGTGATGTGTGTAACTATGGAATGGGGAAGTCAGGCCTTTCCAGTCTAACTGGCAGCTCCAAAGCAAGAGGCTTGCACGCTGTCCTGGTCCTCTCTTTCTTTGCAGGGCTAAGCCAAAGGGTTTGTAGTCCCCTATAGATGCCATAAGAGGCAAGGAGAAAGTTGGTAGTTTTAGTAGCCATCCACCAATGCCTGCACCCAGTTTATATCCACGCAGAACAAGGACAAGAGAAACAGAGGTACATCCATGGGTTTAATAAGGTGATTGACTAGATAAATGCAGGGCAGGAGGAATTATTATGAAAGGCAACAGGAGACCTGGATTTTCATTTGTTGTATAGTTGAAGCTCCTTTCCCTCCTCCTCAGTGTTCATAGAGCAAGACTCCACTGTTTCTGTAAAACACAGGGCTAAAAAACAGTTATTTCCCTCAAAAACTCACAGCCTAAGTAGTTTGTCTCTAGCAAAGAACAAACACTACAGTGCATAGAAGCCTCTATTTTCCTCAGATGCACTGAGGAAACCCTGAGTTTGTCTGGTTTTCCAGGTCTCTCTGCTGTGTTGCCCACACAACTGTGTTGCCCTCTGAAGCACATGGAGAAGAGGCTGAGACTCACAGAGCTTTACAGACATCACTTCACAGCACCAAGGAGATGGGTGCTGTCCTCAGGGATTCAATGAAACCCCGAGGGCATAGGGGTTTCCAAGGCAAAGAAGTAAGGAAAAATCTTCCCACTGGTTCTGATGGCTTGTGGATCAGAGCCTTCTGGCCCTACCCCGTGCCTCAGCTCCCAGAGGGCAGGGCAGAGGAGAGATCCCAGAACTCCCAGCCCCCATTAATGCCTGTGAAACTTAAAGATTTGCAGAGTTTACTTGCAAAGCCTTTTAGAAGCAGAGATGAGTAAACAAGAGTGAAAAGTTAAACAAAGGAAATACATTTATGCTTGTACTGTTTTCAAGTTTATGCAAACAATCCATTTCTAAAGCTGTCACTGACACTCCTGGCACGTTCTCATTCCCCAGCTCAGAGTCACGTTGGAAACTGAAATCACAATCATTTCTGAGATGCTTTGGGCAAAATACCTCCCTCAGCTCCACTAGTTAAAAATCCACTGCAGCCATGGAGCCACGGCAACATCCTTGTGCACTGATTGATTCCACAAGAAGAGTCTGAACTTCTCTAGCCACAGTGGCCATGGAAGAAATCAGTTAAGTTAGCCAAATGAATTATGAAGATCAGTTGAAGAAATAACAGCAGGAAATCATCAAGCAGAGCAGGAATTAGAAGATATTACTTTCTAGCTGGTGAAGCAGTAAGCGGATGTGCCATAAACGTAACCTTTTGCTCATGACTTGACCCAGGGGAAGGAGACATAGACAGCCTGCTCTCCACCAGCACAGCTCACCAAGCTCCACGTAGGAAGGGAGGGCACGCTGGTAGACCCAAGTGCTACCATGAGAGTCAGTGCAGCATGTTCATTTCTCTGGTAGCTGCCCAGGGGCATTTTCCTGCTCAAATTAATTCATCTCTGGATGTTGGATTCTGCAAACTGCACATCATCCAGCACAGGGTAGGTATGGAGGGAATGGGGTTCCCAGTTGGAAAGACAGGGTTGTCTCCCCAGCGTCCCTGAGTGCCACAGAGGAGCTTTGCTTCTGCCTTCTAATGGCAGGATTGGCAGGGAGCAGCCAGGACCTCACTCCTCCCCAGCCTCCCCATGCAGCCTTACACAGTAAAGGGGGAGCGGTCCCTCTGCCAGTTTTCACAGCAAAAGTAAAGGGTCACTTTCTACGCTGGCTTCCAGGGTTAGAGTCCACTGAGGTCAGCAAAGCCACAGTTTTGCAAACTACGTCTCAAAAACTGGCATGGGTTTATTTCAAAGTGAAAGCATGCACAATCATGACAGGCAGCACAAGCTCCTTCAGCTAGAAGACAGCGAAGTTGACATTCAGATGCCTCCTCACCCTTTTTCCTCGCCTCCATTCAGCTGCACGAGACAGCACGTTTAACAGCTGATCCATCTGGAGGAAAGCCTACAAAGTTAATTTCTAGCTTTGAGATGGTTACTGGTAATTGTAGGTAATTTCAAATATAATTGCAATCGAGTTGAAAAAGCTCTGTTTGCAATGTTTATGCTCATCACTCTAATTTAAGACCTAGAATGCTGGATATGCTGCTCTTCAATACACACCCATTTTTCATCTTCCTGATTTTACCACCAGTGATTATAAAAACAGCCCCAGCAAACCACAGTCTGCAATGCAAGGCAAATGTTTGAAAAGTTGCATATAAAGTTTCAAGCAAAGCTGCTTGAAGGTTAACGACGGAACATGTTAATGATTATCAAATAGACAAGGAAAGCCACAAAGCACTTCGAATACAGAAATGCAAGAGCCCCCTCGAAATAAATGGTGACTAACCTTGTTTGGAATAATACTTCTCTTCAAAGAAATGGAACTGTTGCATGTCGCAAATATGTCCACATGTCGTTTTAATACAGGAATAATTACCCATGGCATGTTTGTTAGTGGAAAAAGCAAAGGTCTCCTATTACTTACACATAATAAAACCTGCATTGTTTACCATGAATGAGTTATATGAGACTGGTAATAAATAAGTGTTGTAACAAACTTTGGTGCCCAGGCCTACAAACTGTTCTTAATATCTGCAGTTTGGTAGCACCTAGAGGCCCCTGGTCAGATCTGCGATGCTGCAGAGTAAGAAATTGCCACTGTTCTGAAACACATAAAAGACGGTATTAGGTAAAAAGATGCAACCCCCTGAGCAGGGTGACTCAAAACACGCAAGTATTTCCAGAAAGCACATCAGAGAGGGACACACTGCAGGTGGCCTTCTGCTCCCCCCATGATGTGCCCTGCGTGTGTGCAGCCATGTGGGTGGAAAGCGGGGCAGGGGACAGGGCAAAACCAAAGGCTGCGCTTTTGGCACTGCATAGCTGTTACCAAAGAGACTGCAATATGCAAAGCTAGTCGTATGTGCAACTGCTCACAGACTGGGGACTCTAACATGACCTTTTTAAAAGCTAGTCTACAGCCCTGAAGTTAAAATCAACAGCTGTGTGCTGGCTTACATACACTTAAAATATATAATTTTTTAAAAAGACATTAGGCTTTCTGTAGTTGACAAAACTGTTTTCTATTTTTAAGTTCTTTAGTGGCTAAAGTCGTATTGCCAAATCTGTGTATGTATCAGAGTATCTCTATCCATATCTCTATCCACAGCTAATCTCTGTGAACATGTGCCTGCGTGAAGGAAAAAAAACAAACAAACAAACAAAAAACTTTAGCTTGCTATATTCACGACTCAACAAACCAAGACAGTTAAAGGCACTATTTAAAGCTGGAACTACTCAGGAAATGATTTGTTTGCCTATGAAAAATTTAGAGGAAAATGAAAAAAAAACTTTTTCCTTAACATTTTCCTACTTTTTGTTTTAAAATGAAAAAGTGTCTTTTCTTAAACTGTTTTTGTCGGGTTTTGGCAGCCATTGAACCATTTGAAAACAGTTGCAACAGAAAATTATCTGTCCAGCTCTACTGAGAGCACCAATTCTGCAAAGATTTGAGTACTTGCTTATTTTAATGCAACCCACAAAGGTAAGCCTCTTTGCAGAACTAGGTCTGAAATGCTGTACTTAAAAAACCTATATGTAACATATCTGAAGCAACCTTTAAAACCTTCCTTCAGTAATGAAATGGACTTATTTTAACTTCTCAGTAAGTTGCTTTATATAGAGAAGGATGCAACTGTGGATTACTGGTAGACACTATTTGTAGCTGTGCACCACTTGACCGAAGATGGATGTCACTCCAGGCAGCTTCTTCATTCACCCCAAGAAATGCAGGGCCATTTTCCTACTTATTTCTGTTTCTTCACTTGAAAAAGAAGGAGTTTAGGACAATTTAAGACCATCATCTTAGGATGTAGCAAAATCACAGTTACTCCTTGTTGGGTGGAAGGGTTTACTAAATATGAGGGGCTTTAAGGAAAAACAAAGGAAGAAACCAAAAGAGAAAAATTCAAGCAAATTAGTTTCATGGCAACCTTGCAAGTCAGCAAGGCTCCTCCAGTCTTATGCAAGAGAAAGCCCAAATGCTTGCTCCAAAATAATGCCCCAATCTCACAGGCATCAAACTAGTGAGCTCTACCCTTCCCCAGCCACTTGGCTTGATGTGTTAGACCCACAACCCCACCCAACAAAAGGAAAAGCTGGATGATTTACACTCAGAAATAATGTTGGTGGCCACCAGGACTCCAGATTCATCAGCAGAAAGTCTCTCACCACTTCACTGTCACTGAACTCCAGTTCCTGCTCTACATGAGTCAGAGGCCAGCAGGCAGCAACCATGCAACAGGACTGAAGCCTCCAGCTCCTGATAGCTATTTCCACTCTGTTCTTTCAGACTTGCAAAGTTTTTGCTGTGCTATCTGTGACTATAACATCATATAAGGCTTTACTGAGGAGGCAAAATAACAGGGGGCCTCAGAAACATGGTAATCAAAGGCAGCTGCATGCAAGACATTACACTCTAGCTCTAAGAATAACCATTAATTGTTTGCATGGGTCAAAAAAATTAGCTCCCATGAAAAATGAGTATCAATTGAAGCCTAATGAGAGGCTGGTTAAACATAGTAGAGAAATAACAGTAAGGGAGAAAAATTCAGGACTCTGATTCTGAGTGCCTGGAGTAACCAAAACTGATGGTGAAACTGAGACAATGAAGTCTGATCCTAAGGAGCTTGACTGGTTATGTTTATTAGTTCAGTTCATGGGTCACCTTCATGTTATTTAAGGGTGCCTGGGAAAGCCTGCAGTGTTATTCAAGTTGAAAGGGCACAAGGACCACTGAGGTAAATCAGAGTCTTTCCCTGAGATGACTCTGAACAGGTTAGCAAGAAAAAATATGGAAAAGGAATTTTTCTTGCTGATATTGTGCATGCTGAAGGCCCCAGAAATATCCCTCTCAGAACACAGAGATCTGTGCTTTGAACGGACTGTCTTCAGCTCACCAATTTGTTTTTCCCCTTTATAGTACATGCTGTCTTGCCATCCAGGCTGGAAGCACTTCTGCATAACCTGTGATCTGAAAAGTAATGTCAATCCATCTACAGGGGTCTAAGTAAAACAGAGAAAAAACAGCTAGAGCTAACCCACCACCTCGGTTCACATCTTTGCCCAGGCTGGCACCGTGTTTAGCCCACAGTGCTAAGTTGGTTGCGAAACTGTCAAGACAAATTTGAAGCTCCCAGCCCACCAAGTTCTCATGAGTACAAAAGAAAGGCAGAAGGGATCAAAGGCAGAAGGATAAAACAAACCTCTTCCCCTTCTAAGCTACAACAGCACACTAAAACGCAGAGCAAAAGTATCCCACCCCAGAAACTGCTGCTACTTCTGCCAAAGGCTGGTACACCAGCAAATATAAGACTGCACTCCTTGTTTTCTGGGTAGCAATTAGACCTGAAAGATGGTCTCATGTTATGCCCTTCAGCATCCCAACATGGTTGAGACAGCAGCAGCTCAGGAGTCCCAATGTGCCTTGCTCAGCAGTATCTTGCTTTGGTCTGAAGAGGCTGACGGCACCACAATACCACGAGATGGAAAACAGTCTCCTCTTCATGTGTGCGTAAGTTAGTATCTGTTAGCCATATGCCTGGGGGGAAGATGGCAGAAGATAATCTGGTATCATGCACCATTTGAGTGAGATGTTACTATTCTACGGTGGAGAAGTATGAAACCAGCCAGGAAACTTGTTCTTCCCATGAAACCTTCCCATCTCAGTTCTGCCATTTGGTCTGTAAAAGAGGGAATGGGTAATGGATGGGTAATCCCCAAGGAGCACTAGCCAAGTTCCCAGACTTATTTTTCAAATGCTTTGCATTTCACAGTGCAAGTTGGAATACTAGAAAAACGACCTTTCTCGGTAGCTGTTCTTCTATTCCTGGAACTTGGCAAAGAGACACTCAGTGATGCTAGAGATGCTCTAGTGTTCTGCAGACTAACAGACAACGCAAAATAGTTGGAAAAAATGCAGCAAATGCAGGGCCAAGGAAAAATATTCTGGCAACAAAGATCAACCCTAACCTTTGTAAAATGCATGTCAACAGCAGCATTGTTTATTATTACCAACTATAGTCCTGCTGATACTTTTGAGCTGAGAACTGGTTCTGATTCATATTTCATCTGTGTTGTTCTGCATCACAAACCTCCATCATTTTGCCTACTGCTCCAGTGAGGAAACTTAACTCTAGTATTTAACAATTAATCCATTGTATTTAGGATCCTCCATTCATCTTGAATCACTTAGAAAAAATATAACCTTAATCTCAATACCTTGCACTCAGATTTTACTGTTTATTGAAACTTTCCAGTATATTGCATAAATACACTTGAATTATAGATTTAATTTTAGCTCATCCCTGTATTTATTAATCCAGATATTATTATTTGCTGTGTACTTTGAGTCATCTGATGTAGCTACTGTTTCTGATTCAGTGACTGAAGCTATAGAAATAGAAGGCTTTTTCCAAAACTCCTACAATTCAATTCTTTCTCTGAAGTCACATTAGTACCTGTATTGGTAAGCATTTCATTTCTGGGCACTGTCTTCTAAGAATTCATTCATTTAAAAGACTGAAAAGCAAAAAGGGATGCAATTCCTGGCTATTCAAATTAAAGACCTTTGTTTGAACATAAGCTTTCTGTCCTGAGGAACCACATTTAAAATGACATTTTTAAAAAATCTGCATTTAGGCTTCAAAATCAAGCACTGCCCGTTAAGGAAAGCAGATATCTCATTACAGCTCTCTTGTGCTTATGTCTCATGATGGGGTGTTTAATTACAGCCATTTTTACCTATCTTATTCACACACAGTGAACAGTGCTGAATGAATGAGCAGCTCTTCAATATTTTGCTCCCCCCTCACTATGCACTATGTCTCTATGCCTTCTTTTGCAACCCAAACCCTGCTCCGAAGGCAGGATTAATGACTTCTCTCTAGGTTTTTCTAAAGAGCATTTCAATGTAATGTATGAGTGCTTTCCCAATATTAATCAATTACTATCCACCCTGCAAAGTGGGAAAGTGGTACACTTCCCATTTTATAGGCAAGGAGCTGAGGCACAGAAAGGAGGTCAAAAGTGCCCATTAATTTTCAGAGTCCAATTCGATATGCCTTGGACATGATTATTCGCGGTACTTAGCATTATAGACTACTTTATGCATTCAACATACTGCTCTTGTTGAATAAAGTGGCTGCTGGTGGTCCTTTGCACTTCACCTATCAAATTTGTAGGATCATAAGTCAGGGACCCAGAAGGTGAGTGGCATACAACCAGTGACGCCCAGGAAACGTCCCGTTAAGGGACGGCCCCACCTAGGAACACAGAAGCCTCATTTTCCCAGGCAGCATTACAACGCCTTAATGTTGGGACCATCCAGTTCACCATTCATCACACAATTCCCAGTTGCTGCACCAGCAGAGAAAGGAATCTCGCAGACAATAGCCACATTACTAGGAGAAGAGGAATTGTTCATACAGACATTTCTTCCATCTCTAAAACAAGACAGTGGTCTGAGGGCAAAATAGCTTGTGGAGATAAAATTAACAGTCTCTATCCCCTTGCAGATGTACAGGGGGGTGTTGGATCAAGGGCAGCCTTATGCTGATACTTCCTTCACAGTCTGGAGAGTTGATGTAAGGAAAGCTTTGGGTTGGTCCTTCAGATTTGCGGTAAAACGTGCTCAGTTTTCCTGAGGGGATGGGTTCGTGTGTAGTTTAGGAGCCTGTTCACAGAGGCACAGTCCTGAGTAACTGTGTATCTGGGCTTGTGCCAGTGCCTATTGAGGAAAAGCCATGTGTGAGATGATATATTTCTAGCTGACTCTTAAAAACTGCCAGGGATGAAGACTTTCCTCCTGTCCCCCTCCACTAGCAGCCTGTTCCAGTGTTGCACTCACCTTCTAGGAAAAAAGTTTTCCCTAAAGTCCAACATGAACTTTCCACACCTCAATCCATGGCCCTGCCCCTTCTTGCATCATCTGCCACTACCAAGGAGAGTTTGATCCCATCATCTTTGTAGCTGCCCTCGAAATAGTTGTATTAAATCTCTTCTTACTGTCCTCTTTCCTTGGCCTCAACCCTGAAAGAAGCCAGGACTTTCTGTACCTCTCCGGGGCCCAGATAAACTCTTGGCCCAGAACAGAAGGCTCTGTTTCTTTCAGGGTTAAGGCCAAGCACCTGTACAACCATCCCAGAGCTCCCATCTGAGCTCCAAGCTGAAGTTTCCTTTCCATGTAGGCAGCTGGGGAGGGTTATTGACCTCTTTGATATGAACTGGGGACACAGCCAGAGTCGGCATCAACAGAGGAAAATTCACATCAGTGTTTTCTTTGAGAGCAGAAAAGGCAAACGTCGTCTCTGACGTGTAACTTAAGTGCACTTCTGTGCTGTAGGGTCTTTCAGGCTCTAGCATGCAGGCAGAGTGATGGAGGCACCACAGAGTGGGCTCCCGAGACAACGGACAGGCGGAGACACCATCCTCACTATCCTGTTAACCACTGAAAAACTAAAAATTACCCAAAAAGCTGTTTTTTCTAGGTACTGTTACATTCTGGAAAGCATAACAAGAGGCATCCAGGCAGGGAGGGAGTTTAGACCAGGTACCAGAAGAGAAAAGGCTGAGCTGGCTGTGGCAGTTAACCTCTGACAGACAGTCTGTAATATACCTGACACAGAAAACAAACCAGGTGGTGCCACTGCTCGGAAAATACAGCCGCGCAGCGGGAGGACTGGGAGCGGAGGAGGGGGAGAGAGGGAAAACATGAGCAGGGGAAAACGGAGAGGGCAGCAGTCGTTAACCCCTGATAGCAAGTATAAAGTATTTTACTCCCCATCTCATTCATTAGACCGCGTCAACTCCAGAAGGACTACATCCATTCCCGCACATAAATCTAGCAAGTTTCTCTTTTAAAAAGGCCAGACACTGTCTTTGCCATGGCAATCCAGCTGTCTGGCCGGCTGCCTGCCCTGCAAACAGGACCGCAAAAGCTCGGCTTTCTAAGACGAGGGCAGCGCTCTGCCAGGGGCTCCCCGAGGCCTCTGCGCAGCACGGCCACTCGCCCGCCGCCTCCCTGCAGCCCAGGGAAGCAGGACGTCCCCAGGGCACGCGCGGTCCTGTCCCTCCGTCTGGCGATGCCAGCCCACGGGCAGGAGCAGCCTCATCCCCGCCCGGCAGAGATCTCAGGGAGGCGAAGGCGTTCAGCAAGCTCCACAGCATAAGCCAAGCACTAATTCACAGAAGCTTGGAAGAGCTCCAGAGCACCTTCTGGGCAACTGATTTCATCGATCGTCCAGCACTAGGGCTCCAGCGTGGTCCTCTCAGGCATCCGCCCATAGGAGATACGGTGCGGGTCAAAACGGAGCTGTAATTCTCTCTGCAGAGCCACATCCTTAACAACCCCAAGGAACAAATCTCATTTATAACCCATGCTAAAATCAGGGTACAATGTTGAGAGAAAGGAATTATGCTGAAAAGCTTGCATCTGCTGATGGTTTGGAACTAATAAAGTTATCTCTGGGCTTCCAGCTTGTGGGGCTCATGATCACGGACAAAGAGTTTCCCCATCCTGTCCCATTTTTAAAAGTTGCTCACATCAACAACTGCCCAAGCAAAGTTTTGGGAGATGTAGGAAACAGTTCTGTCCTTGAAATCTAACCTGAATTTAGAATAAAAAGTTAACGATTCCAATAAAAGAACAAGGGCACAAAATGGAGCTATTTTTAACACATCTGTCTATGGTTAAACAACATTGTTTTTCTTTGTGAGAACTTAGTAACACCAGGAAAATTGGATAGCCTTCCTCGAGCTGAGGTATTACAGGGCATCTTGGCATTGTGTGGCTTTCCAGGACATCATTTTAACAGTTCACAAATCAGACTTTATGGGCGTTCTTCTATCATAAATCCATTGCAAAGCAAACACAAGAATTACAAATCACATGTAGCCAGGTAAACTGCACAGAAGATCACCAGCGAGCAGAACATTTTTTAAATTTATAAAGCATAAATGTATAAAACATTAAGCATTTGTGGTGTTTTATGATGGCAACATTTCTTTTAGGGCCTGATCCAGTCCTCTTTGAAGTCAAATGGAGTCTTTCCATTGACATCAGAGGGTGTGGGATTTGTCTCACGGCAACTTATACCAATGAGAACAATATTTTGCTCTGAAGTCATTACTTTCTGCCATGGATGTTTTGAAAACAGCTCGTCACCTGACAATACACCCTGAAGGTACTGACAGTCCATGTGTTTTCATTATTTAAGAATGAGACTTGGTAACGGGCTCAGCTGTTTAGGGAAGGTAATATTTGTCTTAAGCACGCCTACTATAAAGTAAATTAGCAAAATCTTCTTCAAGCTGTAACTAAAACATAAGGGCACAGCTGCCCTGGAGGAGTACAAGGGCTCCCAATGTAAACTGCACTGATATCGTCACCATCAGAAGGTCATAAAATTGATTGATTATAAATATAGTCCTCATTTGTTTACAGCTTGCATTTTTGGGTCCTGGGTAATTAGCACATTAGCAATCTCTCAAAGTGAGCACTTACAGGTGCCGCTCCGAGATAGCCAAAGTGGAAAACTGCACAAGAGGAGCCTAATTTTCCTTAAACAATTGCAGGATGGATGCATTAGGATGGAGAGGAGAAATGTCAGTTATGTAAGTGTTTAGCTACTTGATCACACCTACCCAGGAGCGAAGGGCGTAAGAGGGCATTAAAATGACCTGTTAATTTCCTTCAACGGTAAGGCAGCACCCAAAAAATGAGAGACATGTCAGCAATGTGAGGGAGATATCCTCTTTGCGAAGCCTGCGGCTGCGCAAGTCTTTTAAGATTCTTTTCCCTCCACGCAAGCCAACAAAGGAAGATAAAGATCACCCTATTTGTGGTAACTGGTACTTAGTTCCTTTTAGTTACACTTAAAATAAACTCTCTTTTACTTCTCCAAAGGTTTCAGCCTTCAGACACACCACACTACCGAGCTGTAAGCCAGCCACCTTCCTTTCAGCCCATCTTGGCTCCAAGTTCACGACTACTCTGTGCGCGCAGGACATTAAACTTTAAAGTCACGTTTTATTTGTACAGCTGGATGCATCAGGTTTATGCTTATTGTCTAATTAGCCAACTAAACCACTTTTGAAAGGGTTTTAATGCTTTACCCCCAGTGAGATCTCTGTAGTGAGTGTGTGTTGAAATGCTAATGGAGACAAAGAATTCCTTTTTGTAGGAATTTGCAGTATTTTGGATACATTTCGTGGGCCAAATCTTCAGCTGCTATGGCTTTGCTGGAGTGAGTCAGGCTATTCCCAATTACAGATGTTGATGGACTCCTGAAATTTAATGGGATACTAGAGAAGCTATTCATTAATGTTCTGTTTTAAAATGGTTTAAAACTCCACAGCTAATTTTCAGATTTTTGCTATCTTCCGCAGAAGTTTGTTGGAAAAGCCTCCTGTAGTTGGAACAAGATAACAGCTACAAGATGCACCAACCAACTAACTACTAAAGTGTGCAATATATGCCCTGGCTTTTACAAGATTTTACAGATTAATTTTTTCAAAACATTTCTGCTGGCATTACTTGCTGCAGAAGTAATTTAGAAATCTCATCCCAATATTTTTTTTTCATCCATGAAACATGAGTGGCAAGTGAGCAAACAGTTAAGTCGCTGGCATATCCTGAGTAGCTGCTATTATCTGTTCATTAGAAAGATAAAATCTTGCTTTACATTTTGGGGGGTATTTCTGCTAACACCAACAATGTTCTTAAATGGAAATATTTTGGAGAAGAACTGCCTCTTCTTATGTATTTGTATAAGCTATGGCAAAAAGCAATCTCGGAAGTGCCTCTAAACACTACAACAGCACTGGTAGTAAATACTGCTAATAACTCTTAATTATGTGCCTTATTTAGTTCCCGTTTCCAAGTGGCATGAATATAACATGTTAAATGATAGCAAATTAGCTTTAAAAATGTTAATAGAAAGTTGCTTAGTGCTTCAGGACATTTTTTGCCATTCTGACAGGAGGGGAACTTCTCCATTAAGATTCCTCTCCAGCCCAATGGAATCCACGTCACCCATTCACTTTTTAGACCCTCATACCTCCACACACCCAGAGACCCATTTTCAATGTAAGGCAATAACATTTTAGTTGCTTTACTCCTCAGGTTTGTGTCATTTGGATGACTGAATCTTCCTTACACATTTGCTTGACGTAGCACTAACTCTATACCCATCAGTACACACAGCAGCCAACCCCTGAGCTTGGCTCATTTCAAGTTCAAGGAGGCACAACTTTCCCAGAATGATTATCCAAAGACAAACATGACAACTTCAAAAGTAACAACAACTGTGCAGGTGCAGAATACTACACAACGCTCACTGCTCTGAAGAATTTACTCTTTCGGTGTTCCTACTTTGGGCGTGATGTCTCCTTATACAACTGTCTCATGACCAAACCACAGAAGAGAAGATCAAGCAAACGATTCCATTTCTAACATTTGAAATTGCTAGGGTTTTTATACTGAAGCCAGTTGCATTACTAAGCCTGTAAGCACAACTTCAGTGGAAAACATGATGGTGTTCCTGTAATGGTGATGACCCAGCAACATGAT
Source organism: Phaethon lepturus (assembly GCF_000687285.1). Lineage (NCBI taxonomy): Eukaryota > Metazoa > Chordata > Aves > Phaethontiformes > Phaethontidae > Phaethon > Phaethon lepturus. The sequence continues at coordinate 48,894 of NW_010553875.1, read as the reverse complement.
CACAGCAACTTTTCTAGCTGGAAGTGATATTCTTTATTGAACCAACTGATATAAAGAAGGGTAAAAATTTTCCAGAGGAAAAGCTTTTGTTCCTAAAGTTGTCCATTCCCCCCAGCTGCATCACTTGCGCTAATATTATCCCTCCTTACAAGCTTTGCTTCACATTTGCTCTTTGCAAGCACTAAGCGCAATAGGAGATCAGAGATGAAAAAAACTTATCTTTGCAAAAAACCAGACCATATCCGCAATTTATCCCAGAAATCTCTCTGGCTATTCGGAAATGTTTTGCTACCATTCCTCATAATTTGTTTTCTTCACACTGCTATCGTGCTGCACTTTTGAGGTTGGATGATCACTTAATGTAAATTGTCACCTCCACACTGAAGTCAATGAGTTGAGTTGCTTTATAGCAGTTAAGGATCTAGTTCCTGACAACTCAACTTCGGCAAAGAAAGGGATGAGCTGTGTTTTGCAAACAAGCAATCCAGTGAACTTCATTCTTTTTCTCTGTTCATGAACCAACATTGGTTTGGTAAGAGATATTTGTTATTCAAGTACTTGTTGGACAGCTTGGATCAACAATGGCTCATTCCAGAAACAGTTCATTTCAATTTCTTGCTGCTCATGGGGTGAGAACTGTCACCTAAATCAGATGGAGCTGATTGTAATCTTTGAGGGGAAGAGTAAGCCTTTTAAAAATAGGAGAACAAAGGCTGATGAAGAACAAATAATCTTGTTCACATGTAAATACAAGTACACGTACAAAGAGCAACCAATTCCCAAACTAGCATGCAAATAAAAATCTGTCCAGGCATACACAGACAGAGAGTTATCAAGTACCTCAACAGACTCAGGCTGGCAAGCCCAGCCAGATTAAAAAGTATCAAGGGTTGAAGGGATTGTTATTCCCACTCTAGTCCAACTTCTGTCCCAATGGCAATGGGATTTCAACCTCTAATTCCTGCAGTGACCTCACTAAACTGTGGCTGAATTAGAGTATCCTCCCTGCAAGGTTGTTAAGGCTTTCAGTGATGAAGCATTCAAGGCATTCCTTAGTAAAATCCAGCAATGTTTAGTTACTCAGTGTTGCTATTTGCATACATTTTCCTGTTCAGAAATGTTCATCCTCAGGTTCCCACCTATCAGTTCACGCTATTTTTTTTGCCACTAAGTTAAAAATCACTGCTGGTATCTTTTTGTGATGGACAGATTGCAGTCAAGTACACTCTTCACTTCCTCTTTCAACACTTACAGTGACTGTCTCGCAGTACTTGACCGGCACCTTTCTCTAAACTTTGGATAGTTGAGGTGAGCTTCAAAAAAAATATCAAACAAAGGCTGAACTTCCTATGAATTTCTTAGGGAGCATCAGGATGAAAACAGTGTCCCTGCACCAGTGTGTGCAGGGGTTTCCGACATCTTTTCAAGTGTGTAGGCACAGGCAGAAAAACAAGGGATTTTACAAAGCTCTGCCACTTTAACTGCCTTATTAAAACAACACTTCAGATCCTGCAACCTCACTTACTACTACATATTGCTTCTCTGCTTACCCTACTCTTCAGGACAGTCTCTTTGGCTTGAGTATCTGAATGGCGAGCCAAGCCAAACTGATTTCAGAACATTTTATGAAAATATTAATATTGCTTTGTTACATTACCAGCAGATGTGAAGGCTTTCCCACTTGAATTTCAACATCGTGGTGTATGTCACTGCATATGGCCACATGGAGCCTTACGACACTCCTCCTAAAACTGCATTGTTAGAGTGATGTTATTGCAAACAAGAGTTTCTACGTGCCATCGTTGCAACTCTCACCTCATCATGAGCCAAATGAAGGAACAAGGAAAAATATTAAAAGAAGAAACTAAAAGTAAGCTGGAATTAATTTCACTGAAATAAATATTTTTGTAAAATCAGCTGTACAAGCTAAACTGTTACTACATCATCCAGGAATGAAGATATACTTCTCCAAGTTGCAGATCTTTTCTGTGGATTTTTCTGAACCGATTATGACATTACATCTTCACCACCCTTTCTCTTTGAAAGTAAGGTATAACATAAAGAACTTATTCTATAGCTTGGGCTATATATAAAAGCTCCTGAGCGCTAGGTTAATTCAAAAGTGGTAATCAAAGTTTCATAAATGCCTAATCAGATAGAAAGACTAAATTTTATCTCTAGATAACCACAGGATGCTCCAAGTCCCCTTTGAATTCCATGGCAGGTACCGCCCTTAAACTACCAGAAATACCAGAAATGACCAAGTCAGCTTCTTGATAGCAACTGCAGCCAGAGTCTACTCCTAAAGAGGACATTTCAGTTGGTATAAACCAGATTATCTACACAGATACCAAAGGCCCACACCAAGTTCTAGCACTGGAGAATCTGTCCTGCAGAGATTGGGAGAGCTCCTGCAGAGCTCTCACGCAGAACGGCAGTGGTGTGTAACATACAGATTTCTGAAAGCCATCTGGGAATTCCCCACTGTGCCCCTCAGCCACGAGGGTTACCCTGTCTTGACTTCTTAATTTAGACAATTGTGGTCTCCTCCGTGCAGGGAGAGGACATCCTTCTAAATACGTTAGTGACTCACCCCCAGTCATAACCTACTGTTATTGAGAAAATTTGTTGTTTATGTCTGGGGAAGCCGAAAAGGTTTTGCCAAAGTGCTTCCTTTGGTAACATCTTATACATTTTAATGTCACAGCTGCTGCCAAGCCACGGGCCCTAATGTCTCCATAAGGATGTACGGCTAGCTAAGAACATCCAAATCACAAGCATGCCCTTGAACTGTCCGAAGGAGCTGCTGCCTCGCTATCCCTCCTGCAGGCACGCCAGTCCTCTGCACATGCCCCCACAAGTGATCCATATGCACCTAGCATTTGATAAACACATTCCAGCAAGTGGCAAGACCAAGCTCCTCTCAGGAGAAAACTCAGAAAGACGCAAGGGCTCTGACAGTTGTAATTCTTAGGCATGTTTTTCTTACACTTTGGTTTTTTTAATACAACTGAAAATAATTAATGGCTTCAAGACAAAAAGGAAAGAAATTATAATTTCTTGGACATACACTACCATAGCCTCGCAGGAGAATTACATAAACAAAATCTGCTGTGCATTGCTGTAGAAGGGAGAGCACCCAGTCCTGCTTGGGGGAGAGGAAAACGCCACTGAGGTCTGCTCCCTTAGTGCTACTGTTTTGCACTTCAGTATGGCCACCATAAGCTATCTTAATCATCACAAAGTGAATCATCCTGTGTAAGGTTCACAACACAGAGAAAACATAGCTTTGTTTCTCAAATTGCCCACTAGATCTGCATCAGCATCGCATCAGGACTCTTTCTTTATGTCAGGGCCTTGAGGGCACTAATAGGCCTTAATGGCCCTGACTAGGCTCCCCTCCACACCCCTGCCCATGGGCCCAGGAGCTCAGCCCAAGGCCATCAGTCCCAGCCTGAGCTAAGTCTGCAGGGTTCAAGCCATCCTAACCAGAAAACAGCCTATGTTGTTCCTCATGCCACTGAGCTGAGCACCAGAGCACGCGTGACACCTGTAGCAGGCAGCTGGAAGAAGGTCACCAGAAGATAGTGCTCAGATGGCAACGCAGTTCATCCCACCTTCGTAGAGCACTAGATCTCAGGGAGAAGAAGATCACACACGGATCTTTTAGACCATGGTATTTTCCATACATGTAAAAAACCAGCTCTAGAAAACTTACTCTAGCCTAAAACACTTAGCTTAAAAGACGGATTAGTCTAGGGGATGT
>NW_010553875.1:35495-45097 GCF_000687285.1 Phaethon lepturus | reverse complement strand
GAATGCCTTCTACCACTACTCCAACTTTCTGCAAAAAGCACTCTGCTCATAGAAAATCACACATGAGAAACTGCTTCTTGGAACAACTTTAGAAGGGCAATCAAAATTTTAGAAATATAAGCACAGACAGTGTTTCCCAGACTTGCACGTGCACCATTCACAATTTGCTTTGACATTAGGCTCGAGTTTCTCAGCAGTAATCATCGATGTTTCAGGTTTCTATTTTTCATTGCCCAGTTTGGGGCCTGACTTTCAAAGAACAAAGAGCTTCCTGAAAATCAGTTCCTGACATTATCGACTAGTTGTTAATTAAGGACGCAGGTGCCTACATGAGGCATCTAATTTGAACATTTTTGCTTACACACTCTGAGCTATCAACTTCCTCCTTGCTAATCAGCTGCATAACACAGAGACCTAACATGTTAATCACCCAGAAGTTAAAAGAAGTTTCCAAAATGAAAATAAAACGTAGGAAATTATTTTCTGGCAAGTGCAATGAAAGTATGCCTGCTACTGATGTGGACAAGATTTTTTTGGTGGGCAAGATGAGTTCTGAAAGAGCAATCCTATTAAAATCGCACTGGCATTTAAGTGACATTTTGGCAAAACACCATGGAAACATTCGGTCACATCCTCCCAGTCCTTAATTTCTTCCTTAAATGTGCTTTTTAATATGTCACAGTTGTTAAATTTGTAACGATAATTCCCTTGAGACTAAACAACAGTGCTTGGTATGTGAAAAATGAACAATACATTTACACCAGTAAACCAAGAGGAAATTTTAAATAAACTTATAATTGAGTACAAATAGTCTGAATGTTACTTTTATGAAATCTGACCATTCTGTAGGCTGATTTTAGCAGCAGGATGTCCTAAATAAACTCAACTAAAACATATGCTGTCATACTCTTTTTCAGTTGTGACATAACTATCCAGATTCTCTTCTTCTGATGGCTTTATTGCCATTAGTCAAAGGTCGGTGTACGGAAAGGCAACTAAGCACTTCAATTTTAAAACTTTCATTTTTGAAAATGACCAGCAAAATCCTAGAAATAAATTTCAGAAACTTTGAAAAAGCACTTTCAGCTTCTTTTGATGGGAGGGAAGAGCAGTTGAGATTGGTATACAAAAAGACTCATAAATTCCTGCTAAATCTAGTATGGAATTTGACTCCACAAACATTGGGCAAATCAATGCCCCAGCAGCAAGGGACTGGCCTGGGTAGGGAGAACACAAAGCTGGTGTGTTCCCTGGTATAACTGCCTTCATGTGCTTTGCAATCAAAGCTTCTGTTCTTGCTGCCCTAACTTTGCTTGTATAGGACTAACATTACATTATACATTCAGGACAAGTAATTAACAACTTATTTTAATTGTTCTGCAAAGAGTTGAGGACGTTTCTAGGTCCTGTGCAAACACTAAAACTACTATTAACCTGTGTATTTCCTAGCCAATATAAACAGCTTTCAGTATGTCTGCATCTCCCACCAGGGCTCAGGGCTGTAGTCCTACTCATTTTAATGGGATTTCTCTTCTCGTAACAGAGCACTCACTGTGCGCTACGGTGGCAGAAGGACCATTCAGAATAGGAACCGATCCATTTGCTTTTTCCTTTAAAAATAAAATCAACCCATTTGGATTCTGGTTTCTGGGGCAGAAATCCCATAGTGCTTTTAGCCTTGAGCATTTACTCAGACCTCCTTTTGGCTTCAGTACGAGTGCAAACAGCAGTACAATTTAACAGACACATCAGTGCACTGGGATTCAGAAGTTCAGCAATCAGCGCTGCTGCTAACCATTGCCACCTGCTTTACCTCTCAGTGCTCTTGCTCCTCTCCCACTCTGTCTCTGCCTTGTCTAGTTGAACTGTAGGCTCCTTAATGCAAATAACATCTTCCTGTAACAGTTTTCAGTGCCCAGCACCGGAGCCTTCACCTCTTTTGGGACTATCAAGCATTTGTATTACAGAAAATAAGAACACAGAGACAGCCCTTCCCTCTTGGCTTTAGTAATGAACACAGGTATTTCAGCCATAATGTGTCAGCCCTGTGCTCTCCACCTTTGTTATCTCTAATTACTTATCTGCTAAAGTTGTTCCCTTCTGAACAGCGTAAACCTTCCCTGTCTCCTTAACCCATTGCTCTGTATTATTCACTGAGACTACATTCAGAGGATGTTAGTACAGTTGCAAATTCAATCATTCTACACTTAGAAAATGTGCCGGTCAAGACTGCCCCCGCCTTAAGTCCTTGGAGTGCAGGCAATGATGCACATGCTTTCCTTCTATGCTCAACCCATTTTTTTCTCTGCTGGCTTTAGGCATGTTGTACTGTGGACATCAGAGGTGGAGATGAATTCAGACATGGCCAAGTGGTGTACCCTTGGCTCCAGGCTCATTCCAGCCTGGAGACAAATGGACACGCATCTGTCCACTGTTGTCCCAAAATCTGACTCCTTTGAAACTAATCTTGACTGAGAACCACCTGTAGCTTTCATGCCAACACTGGTCTCCTCTCAGAGGCAACTCACTTGAGTTCCCACTATTCACATCCAGTCTCACTCCTTCTCCTGATAACACTTTGTCTCCTTTTGCCTGGCCAGCCAGTCCCCACTCTTTGTCCTATTTATGTCTCTCCTCCATATATATTGCTTCTCTGCCCCTGCTTCTTCCTCCCTTTCTTTACCATCACAGATAACTGTTTCTGCCCCGTACATTTCTGATTTTATTAACCTCACCCAATTTCCCGTCTGAAGCTCTTTCTGTTCTTTCCCAGACAACTGACTATATCCCATTACTTCTACCCACCCTCAGTTTCCCTTGACTTATTAGTCCCCATCTCTCTGCAAGTCCCATTCAGTTTCCTCATGCTGCTTCTTCAGACACAACCTTGGAAGACTCCTTGCTCCCATCTTCCCCTTCCCCCATCCTTGTGGTAGTCCTGGTCCCCTCTGAATTGAAGTCATAGATTCCTCCTCTACATTTTCTGGTGACCCAGGAAAGAAGAGCACAGGTGGAACAAGCTCTAAAGCCAATCTGCATCTCCTTCCCAGAGCAGCCATCTCCACAGTCATGTTCAGACCCCTTCCAGCACCGTGTGGGGATGCTGTCTCAGCTGCCTGGGTGGCAGTAACATTTAGGGCACCTAAATCTCCACTGAGCACATACAAACTGAGATTTATCAGTCTTGTGATTTGCCAAGGTGCAAGCAGATTTTTATCGGTATAGCAAAAATATAATGTCCCTGGAAGGAGCAAGACAAATACACTGTGAAGAAATGATGTAAGAAAAGCTTTTTCCATGCTGTTCTTCTGAATTAAATTCTTGTACTCAGTCACCAAAAGAGTACCTGCTGCTTCTGGGCAGATATTTTTAAGGCACTTGATTCATTAATTGCACTTTACCCGATAAGTTTCTGGGCCAGTACCAAAAATAACTGTATTCTCCACTCAGACATATTTTGAATGGTGTCTTGTGATGATGGGGAGAAGGGAGAAAATGCAATCATGTAACCTTCAAAGCTCACAGTTCTCATTAAGCTACACTAAATGTCAAAGTCTTTCTAGCTGAACCTGGCAAAGTTATCAAGAGAATTTCATCCTAGGACTCCTATGGGAACAAACTCACTTAATGTTTGCCCACATCACCTCTGTTGGCCACGTATATCATGAACGTGTCTTTGATCTACTTCTGTGAATGCAACAAAAGGCAGTATGTCCTCAACCAAAGCAATATCTTTCATGACTGGATGGATTTCCAATATTCCAGAACCAAACGGCACCTAATAGCCTAATCCTGTTGCACCTCGCTGCCCCTGACAGAAAGACAGCAGCAGCTTTCCTCTCTACCTGTTCTCAAGACCATGGATCACATCTCTAGAAAACAAAGCATCAAAAGAAATCCAGCTGCACCAGCCCAGCCCAAGAGCTATGCAGGTAGCAAATTCCCCCAGGAGTCAGGCAGACAATGCTACTGCTCATTAGGGCTGGGTGGGACAGCAGAAATGGGAATAGACATTTCCCTTCATTCATCAAACTGGAACAAGACTGAAAGTTCAGAAAAAAACAAGCACTTGGCAGAGTCAATGACTGGAGACAAGTCAGGAGAAAGAGAAACTTTGATCATTAAAACTGCAAAGAACGAAGGTTAGAAAGAAGTTGTTACATAAAGGGGATACTTCAGTTATGGGAATGTTTGATCCGATTCGCAGCTAAGGATGTGCATCCATTTTAAATGGAAAATCCTTTAGCTTTGGTATGAATTTATCTAGCTTGCCAGAGAAATTGCTCATATCAAACTGTCATTTGGATGTTCAGCCATTGAAAACACAGTTAAAGCATGTCCCTTAATTAGAAATCCCGTGGAAATGAAAACAATCCTCTCTGGCATCTAGTTACCCTGGATGGTAAATTGGACTTACCATCTGGCACGTCCCCCTTCCTGTTTGCGTGGGTGGACGGAGGCAGACAAGGAATTCTGCTCCCCTTCCAACAGCCCTCGGAGACAAGCAACCTCCCATGCCAAGGTTTCGTCTCCCGCAAGCGTCTCACTACAAATAGGTCTGGTATGAGCTTCTCAGATTAGAGGTGGATGGGATAGGCGTCTTCTGCCTAGTAGGGACCAAGAGAAGCTTAGCATAACATTTTAATGGATAAATATATTTTAAAACTGTTTCATTTCACTAGATAGGAGTCTCTTTGATCAGGCCGCATTCATTTTCCAGAAAAATGTCTTCAGTCATCGCTAATAAAAACAATACAATTCAGTAATTAACTTCTGCTACTGGAAAGATTAGGTAATTCGGCAGTATCAGTCCTTCCAACTCTAACCATTTTGCCACTGGTCTTGTATTATTAAATATTTTGTTGAAAGTCCCATGTCCCAGCAGCTTGTTACTATGTAAGAATTTCAGGCTCATTAAAAACTAAAACAGGTCTCAAATCCTCACAGGTGTGAAGAAAATCTTAAAAGATTAATCCCAAAGGTTAAAAAGAAAAAGGTGTATTTTAGCAGTTTAGCAGAGGACAGCTAACCATTGGAACAATTAACTTTGGGATACGTTAAGTTCTTTCTCATTTGAAGTCTTTAAGTCAAGATGGCATAACACTTCCTCTTGTAGGCAGCAGACAGTCTGACACACGAGCTTTGGAACACTACCCAGGAATCACACAGCGAAATTCTCTGGCTCATATTTTGCTGATCAGATTAGAGAAGCACAACCACTCCCAGGGACCTCAAACTATTAATTGATGGGCAGAGAACCCAAAGCGCTCTGGTTTTGTGCTTGTGGTAACAAATTCACAAGCTTTGAAGGCTATACACTGGCAATGTTGATACATTGCATTCAACTTCTTTGAAAACTTCCTTTATTTACGGTCTCTTTTTACAGGACATTTTTCACTTTATAGGAAATAGATCCTCAGTTGTCAGCCAACAGAGCTAGTTGACTTGAGATGAACTACGTCAGGATTTTACCAAAACTAGATCTAGCAATTTCTCCTCTCCTTCAGGAATTGCTCCTGAAGTGGTTACCAGATCCAAGCATGTCTGCAAGAAAGCCTCATCCCTGAGATTTCCCAGGTTTTACAGAGGTTATAGATCAGCTCCACAGAGGCTTGGTAGAAATTTCCTCTTATCCCGCAAAAGGACCTGAGGAGACTGAAGAAGTGATATAATCTTGTCCCACATGGACTCCACATAGGCAGGTTCAGAGGTGTGAAGACAGAAACAGAAGGAGGGGAATCTGCCCTGTGCCAATCTTTCTCTGGGAAAGCTACTTCTGCTGTGGGACTAGTATAAAAAATTTGGTGTGGTCCTGTTCCTTTTCCATCACTTTCCCCACCAAGAAGTTCCCCGTTGCTTAGCTAAGCTTCCCAGGACAGAGGCTGAAGAGAGGAGGTGGACTGCAAGAAGCAATAAAAATAAAAGTAGGGTATTAAATAAGGCATTGCTGCAGAGTAATAGGAAGGGAGGAAAGGAATGGGCTCATGCATATTACAGTCCTATAAATGAAAAAGAATTCTTAAATCAGTATTAAAGAGGGCTGAGTTACAGCATGAGAAAAGTAGTTTTATCACCTATTGTGCAGTTGTAGTTAATTTTGTACAGATTTTACAGACATCCTAGCTATCATGTAATGCTCCATACAATCACTGTGGGTGACACTCCACTTTTATCACAAGTGCTGTTAATGATGCCATTACTTGGGCAAATCTTCCATGAACCTCAGTTGGATGTTTCCTTAAGTAGGACCTGGGGTCAGATGAGACCTGATGAATATACATGGCAGGAGAACGAATCTGATTCCTGACTACACAGAAGAGAAACACCTGGTACGTGGGGATACATAAATACACACACACACATGCTTTCCACCCAGGCAACCTCAGTCAGATTAGCTACAACCATCCTTGTAACAAATCTTTAAAGTCCCTCTGGTTAGGGGTGTCTCCTTGGGAAAGTCATACAATAGTCTAAAATTCAGTAGAGCCCTTGTTTGTGAACATAAACTACTTTCTACAGACTGGCTTTGAAAATACGCTACTAACAGCTGATTCATCTCACTGTACATCCAAGTCATGACTGTTTGATCAGAAGATTGATTGCTTCTGATGGCCACCTGAAATGCTAATATAAACAGGTAACTGGATGGTCAAATAAGCAATTAGCAGCCAAATCAGATGATTAGTTATCAATCACCTCAGCTGCTGATGTTCATCACCTAAAAGAGTAGCAGCAAGCTAACTGGAAAATTAACCTTAACCACCTAGCAGTTTGCTAAATCATGGATAGTCAAACAACATCAACAAGTTGTTTCTTAAATTCTAAACAAGCCCAATCTTTTTTTGCAGTGTTATTAAATGTCCAGGAGTCATGTGAAGTGTGTATTAAAGCATTTCACTATGTATCCTGAGAAGGACATCCTCAGCATATGCCAGAATGCAAAAAAAAAGGAGAAAAGTCATATTTAGTGTAACTCAGTGAAAAGCCTGTTTTTCACTTGCCAGACAGGTCACCCCCTTAGAAATAACGCTACATATAACCCACATCTCTAGACCACCTGTAGTAGGCTCATCAGCATGGAGCGTTATACAGGACTAAGAGGAATATGCAGAGCTTCCAGCATGGCAAACACATAGAATCACAGAATGGTTTGGGTTGGCAGGGACCTTTCAAGGCCATCTAGTCCAACTCCCCTGCCATGAGCAGGGACATCTTCAACTCGATCAGGTTGCTCAGAGCCCCGTCCAAACCTGACTGGGAATGTTTCCAGGGATGGAGCATCTACCACCTCTCTGGGCAACCTGGGGCTGCAGAGATCAAAGTCTAGGGAGGGGGATAACCTAATGCTCTGGCTCAGGCAGCCTTAGCTTGCCCCCAGAACCTGAAAAGAAAAAAGGAGCAGCAGCAAATGAGGAATGAGCTCATTTGCACCCTACCCAGTGAAACCACATTTGTCTGCCCTTCACATTAGCCACGTCTGGAGATAATCCACGCAAATAAACTGCAGGCTGCACACTTAAAAATACCTTCGTTCCTGCTTAGTTTGGAACCAAACATGAAGATTCCTTCTGTAACAATGGCTACTGCAACAGAGACGGTGCTTTCCATCACCGCTGGGTGACAACATGTTAATTGTCACTGACCTCCATGAAATAAAGAGCAATCAGACCCTGATATAGGCTATGCATTGTGGTAACTCCTGCAACTTTCACTGGCTTTAATGCCTGGTGAGAGCACTAGCACTTCGGTGTATTGCAGCACCTGCTGTCCTCAGATCTCAGCGCGTGCTACTAAAGGAAGGCCAGCCCTGTCCCCGGGGTACTGATGGGAAATTGCAAGAGGAATCACTGATGTCATCACTTCTGATGTGGGAATCTATCGTAAACACACTCCCTTGCAAAATGCAAAGTTCTCCAGAAGAAGAAAGGAAATTCTGCTATTTGGGAAAAAATGTCAGATGACTTAGGATACAATAGTTAATTTTCCTCATGGCCATAGAAAAAACAGTTCCTGGCTTGACTGGAATTGTCCATATGTGTTGATGCATGTGTTAATCTTAAATCACTGGTTGGTTGAGCCTCCTCTGGTGACCTGGAGTAACAGTGGAGCCATTTCAACTCTTCCTTTGATTTTCACTGGCACTCTTCTATGAAGTTTGAAGCTCTAATTGCTTCAAACATAGAGCCAGGCTTTTGCTAACCTGCAGACACATCACTATAGCTACTCCTTTTCAGGGGTCTCTTAAGTATTAGGAAGAAAACTGATAGGAAGAAAGCTAAGATTTAGAAGCAGTTGTAGTTGCAATATTTTCATATACTATAGGTCCAGGGCTCCTGGTTACTGACGGTTACTCTTTGTGTGACCTTTGATCTGCTGAGCAAGCATTTGTTGAATGAATGGTATTTCAGCCCCTGTGTGATTGAAGTGCCACAATCTTGACAGTTGTGCAGCAGATGCATCAGTGACACAGCAATGTGCTGCAACCACCGAAGAAATGAAAATACCAACTTTATTTCATATTAAAATGAGAAAAAATCATTTTGTAATTAATGAAATGCAAGCTTGCACAGCTATTTTGATGCAATTCTGAAAGAGATGTGCTTTTCATGGCTCAAGGCGTCATCTGTGTTCCTGGGTAGAAAGCTCTCCTTACTAGACAAGTGCTTTTGATGCCAAATTTTGTGTTCTTCTTCCATCATTCCAAGGTGATACCCTTCACCTCTTGCGGTGAGGTTCCCAAACATGTATAAATGAGGAAGAATCACAAGCCTGTCAATGTAGCACATATTTCTAATTTGACAGAAATTTTTGAAAATGCCAATCTCTGTAGCTGATGTTTACTCACTCTTCCAATTGCTGCTTCCCCTACCATTTTCTTCCCAAGAATACACGTGATTGATTGATACTTTTTATCTAAGAATTGCAGTGATCACAGCCTCTGAGGTTAGTACCTACAGACTCCTTTGCTGTTCTTTCAAAAAGTCTTCTTCAGCCTGTTCACTGACAGAGTAGAAAAGTAGTACAGGTAAGGTTTGCTTGGCTTTAACAATCTTCTAGTCTTCGGGAGTTATCTAGGTGTTGACAGTACAGCCTATCATAAAGCTGCAATGTCCTGGATTTGGCTGGGATAGAGTTAATTTTCTTCACAGTAGCTACTATGGGGCTATGTTCTGGATTTGCGCTGAAAACAGTGTCAGTAATATAGAGACATTTTTGTTATTGCTGAGCCAAGGAGCCTTGCAGAGTCAAGGCCTTTTCTGCCCCTCACCCCACCCAAACCAGTGAAGAGGCTGGGGGGGCACAACAGGTTGGGAGGGGACACAGCCAGGACAGCTGACCCCAACTGACCAAAGGGCTATTCCATACCACATCATGCTCAGCACATAAAGCTGGGGGAAGAAGAAGGAAAGGAGGGACATTCAGAGTGATGGCATTCGTCTTCACAAGTAACCATTACCATGGAGCCCTGTTTTCCTGCAGATGGCTGAACACCTGCCTGCCGATGGGAAGTGGTGAACGAATCCCTTGTTTTGCTTTGCTTGTGCATGCACAGCTTTTGCTTTACCTATTAAACTGTCTTTATCTCAACCCACGAGTTTTCT
>NW_010553875.1:9271-35459 GCF_000687285.1 Phaethon lepturus | reverse complement strand
GGCTGCATTGGGGCTTAGTTGCCGGCTGGGGTTAAACCACAACATGCAGATGCGGAGAGGAAGCAGTTGTACAATTTTGTAAGTACAGTTTGGACAATGAAGCAAAAATACCTGGTGAGCATTTAAAAACAAGACTCATGAGATCAGCTTATTCCCCTGCGTCTTTGGGAAGCATGGGGGCATAAGCCTGCTGAATTTTATCCTTGCCATTATACTGAGGCATTCACATAAACAGAAATTAACAAAGTCAATCATAACAATCATGGGATATCTCCATAGTAATTAGAGACATTTCCTTAAAAGGAAATTAATAATTTTTTAACAACAACAAAGTCAGAAATTTTTAAATAAAATTAACTTTCATGTATCTAGTGAGCATGCTACAAGAAAATCACAGACCTTTTTAGTCCACTGGAAAAATGATCTGGATAAAAATTATTCACATTCCCTAAGTATGAAAACATTAATAGCATCATAACTAAACCTTCCAGCCCTCAGGTTCAGTGTCTTGAAATTCTCACCTACCTACTTGTGTTATTGCTTACTGTTGTTGCATGTAGAATTTCCCATCGAATTTCTCATTAAAAGTCACAATGCTCTTATCACAATACCAACACAGAACAAACCAAACAGCATCTAGGATCTAGCATAACAGTATTTATCTGTCTGGCCTATGGATCCACAGCAAGAGCTCTCAAGTGTCAAAGTAATATACGTAAAGAAGATGACAGCTCCTGCCCCGCCCCATCCCTCTGAAAGTGTACGTCCTACAGGAGTATTTCAGTGAGCAGCCCAGAAGCCATATAGTTATATTTGGTCAATATTACCCATACAAAATCATGAGTACCTCTCTTCTTTCATTCTCACTTCTGACTGCAGTTGGTAGGACTGTAATACACATAAGCACATGTTTAAATGCTTTGCCGAATCAGGATGGGCAGCACCATCAGCCAAGATCTGACACCTCTATGACAATCTAACAGTGGGGGACAGAAGAAGCCTTAAAGTTTAATAAAAGGTTGTCATCTCAACTTTCCTTCTTCAAGTCAGAACCCAACACAAAAGGCAGCGAGCAGGAAAACACTGATACGCCTGGACAAGGCACTCTGCAAACAGACACCTATCTAGAGCCAGAACAGATGAGAAGTGATTCACCTGGGGACATGGACCGCTTTACTCACAGTCCTGCGTATTCCCATCCTACCACCATCCTACACAGAATCAACCTGAGTTAATACAGCTCCCCAGGCAAGCAAGACCCTGCCTACTTGCATCACCCGATAGGATCAGGCTGTAGCTAGCTGAGAAGCCCATTACATGTGTGTGGTCAGGCTTGCAAATATACCATTGCAGTAAGACTATAAAAGACATATTGAACTAAATTTTTCCAAGGATGATGTAACTGGGTGGGGGCACTACCAGGCTCATGATAAGCTAAGTATAATGATAGCTGAAATAAAACATTTGCATATAAATTTTCACTCCTAACATTTATTAGCAGCAGGGAGATAATAGTGTAACAAGTTGATGAAGAGTTGCTATGAGATCATATTTGACTTACTGTGAAGCTTGTAGGCATTGTTTCCTGGAGGAAGTACCCATTGTGTGTAGTACAGTAAAAACTATGTTTTAAAAAAAAAGAGATAAAATAGTTGCCTTAACACAGCAGCAGCATTGTCGCTGTAAATCTGTCATGCCACATATTTTATTACATTTTCATAGCAGAAGAGGGAATTTACGATGTGATACTACAAGCTCCGCCAGCCTTCTTCTGTCAGTGGGGTACCTCTCTTAACTCATATCTAAAATATTTGCTGATACTGAAACGTGACTGTGAGACACAAAACCAGTCTTTTACAACTCCAGAGAACGTTATAGTCATCTAGCTTAGAGCAAAAAGAAGAAAAACAAATAGCTTCAGCATCTGTTTCTGCAAAGAGTGGACACTGTTCTGAAAATACTTCTTCTCATGGAAAGAACAAAGAGAGGGAACCACTGCTGAGCCTAGGCTGCTTTTGTGGATGAAGCAGTACCACAAAGATGTTATTGCTATTATTACCACATACAAAATTGATGCCAAGGCTGTATGTGAGACCCTCATCTTTATCATTACCTTTTGGGGTAAGATTCACACAATGCAAACAGTCTTTGGGCCTGAATCTCCTGTAGCCAAATATCAACAGCAATGGGGTCAGGGCATTATATTCATTCCTTCTGGATTATATGAAGCTCCCCACTAATATGCTCCCAACAATCAAGGACTGATCATTTACTTTCTTTGTGGGGATGAGTTATGGTATATTTTGAATATGCTAGCCTAGATACAATTGTTACTTCAGCATGACAGGACCTGGTCCATTCTAAACACAAGCAAAGTCTTTCGATGATACTAAGTACTGAGGACTCCTATTGATGAATTAGAAACAGGTACAGGTGACACTGTAAATTTAATTTGATTAAAATATTAGGCTGGTTTCTGTTCACCTTAATAGATAAAGAATGTGGTGTCAAGAAAATCCTTGGGAAAAGAACTAAGAAAAAGAGCAACTTGGTGCATAGCTTATGAATAAGACAACAGCAACACAAATCTAGTAGGTTGGTTTAAATCAAGAGGGCTATAATAAGAAAAAGAACTTCAAAAGCATTCGCAGGGAGAAACATTCCACCAAGACAAAGTCATCTGTCCTTACTTTCCCAAAAACAGCATGATCAAAGCTGATTATGGGATTTCAAGCCCTGAATGTTTCTTTATATTGCCCAAGCAGAGAGTGAAAATGCTTTATGATACCAAAAGGACAAAAGGAAGATCCTCAGATATTGCAAAGCAGGGACCAGGATTTAATGTCTTTAAAAAACATCAGTGCCTCCATCCCACCCGTATGAAGACGTGAGACACAGCCCATCAGAGTTAGCATTGGCTGTGTACTTTTAGGTAATGTACTGATATATTACTAAACAACAACATATGCACGGCATTTGTAATGAGATTGGACTTTTAACCTTCTGAAGCAGTGGGAAACAACAGGGCTTTTAAAAATACCAGCTCAGAGGTAAGGAGAGGGTCAGCCCAATACAATTTATAAATATAAAACTAGTTGCATAGCTGAGTTTCACTTTAAAACATAAATTATTTGAAAGAATAAGAGGAAGTCAGAGGAGGAGTGAGAAAAAGAAAGCTGGCATAGGGGAAAAAGCTAGGAGACAAAACAAGAGATGGGAGAGGAGGAGTGTATAGCCTCTCACAAACTACCCCACTACCTACACTCCTCTGGGGCTCCAACTCACACACTTGCAGTAGTGACTGCTTGTCCATTGGCCTGACCAGCAAACTCTGAACCCCAAATCTGAGGGGCGACTTGTCCTACACGCACACACTGAAATGCAACCAAATGTTTGTTCCTTTAAAAGGCCTGAGATCCAAATACCAGGTAATGACTGCTCCGTCTAGGTTGATGAACCAGATGAGACTGAAGCCAGACCCTCAGCTGCGATAAATGGAACTAGAGTGGGTCCAGCTGATTTACACTAACTTAATGAACTTGGTAAAGACCATCATGAAATTAAAGCTCTGAGTGTTCACAGTGCCGCTCAAAAAAAGGAAAAAAATCAGTCTTTTGCCAGTGCAAGCTGCATTAGTGCCCTATAGGCACACTCAGCTGCAAGGCCCCACCTCTCCCATGTTTACAGCCACCATGACACACTCCCACCGTGTCACCAACAGAAAGATGTTTTCTATCAGGTAATAGTAAATCGCAATACCCTGCGTGAGCATGCAGCTATCATCCTGTGAGTCGGAGCATGCACAATCCTCTTCTGCAACCGGTCATGTTCTCTTTAAATGGCCTGAGTTTTGGTTACATGATGGGCCAAATTTTGTGCCTGATACATGCCAAGGGGCTTTGGGAACTACACAGAAAAAAACAGCAAGCAATGAACCACTATAATCATAGAATCACAGAATGGTTTGGGTTGGAAGGGACCTTCCAAGGCCATCTAGTCCAACCCCCCTGCCATGAACAGGGACATCTTCAACTAGAGCAGGTTGCTCAGAGCCCCGTCCAACCTGACCTGGGATGTTTCCAGGGATGGGGCATCTACCACCTCTCTGGGCAACCTGGGCCAGGGTTTCACCACCCTTAGTGTGAAAAATTTCTTCCTTAGATCTAGTCTAAATCTACCCTCTTTCAGCTTGAAACCATTACCCCTTGTCCTATCACTACAGGCCTTGCTAAAAACTCTGTCCCCATCTTTCTTATAAGCTCCCTTTAAGTACTGGAAGGCTGCAACAAGGTCTCCCCAGAGCCTTTTCTTCTCCAGTCTGAACAATCCCAACTCTCTCAGCCTGTCCTCACAGCAGAGCTGTTCCACCCCTCTGAGCATGTTTGTGGCCTCTGGACCCGCTCCAACAGGTCCCTGTCTTTCCTGTGCTGAGAGTCTGAAATTCACTTTCTGCCCCAAACTAACTTTGGAAAAAGGAGAGCAGGGAGGGAGTCCCACACCAGAAGATCCGTGGATTGGGTCTGGGCTGTGGGCCATGCTTCAGCACCAGTGGGTACCAAAACAAGAGCTCCCCTGGGGACAAGGGGACAGCAGTCAATTCTTCCCTTCCAATTCTTCCCTTCCCTTGTGCCTCCCTGAGCCCATCTCTCCAATACAATCCGGTACAATCCAGAGATCAGTGGGTTTAAGTGAATGCCACCATGTTTTCACTTGCCAGGCTGGAGGCCTTTTTAACATGTTTCCATCACACCAAAAAAACAGGCTCAAACAGTGGCAAAGTCAAGGAGGCCTGAAGCAAAGAACTACTGCTGGACACGAGCATTCAAGTTCATCAAATTCTGGAACTGGTTTTGGTAGAAATATTGGACTAGACAGGATCACACTGAACTCATATCTCTGCAATCTCAGCCAACCACACCGCATCATCTATTTCAGGAGGGCATTTTCTTCACGCATTATCAAACATTACAGATCACTCAATATCATTACTCAGTACCATACTGAACCAACTTCAGTCCTCTAGGAAAAGAGCGATAGCTACAACGCTGACCTGCCTCAAGAAGAGCAGAAGAGATCGCCAATGGCTAACTAATGCAGCCCTGCGAATTTGTTACCATCAAGGAACCTAAGAAATAGATAATCTGCCACAAAAAACGAGACCCCAAGTCTCCTCTCTGGGAACTGAACTGGAATGGGAATTAGGGGAGGCCAGCTTCCCTAGCCTCTGTTGAAGAGCTCCCTTACATCCTCATTACCATGGCTGCTATGGCCCTACTGTTCTCCTACCATGCCACATTGCCCTGTCAGCTACAGACTTGCAGATAGATCTAGCACCTCTGCTACACAGCTACTACACACAACGGGAAAGGACTGTTGGTTTGTGGTAACAGCTTGGAATCCACCATGTGTCCTAGCTGTCAGCCTTACCACATCAAACATATTTCCATCTTGGTGCCATCTCAGATGGTGGTGGTTTTACCCAGGAAAACTCCAGTTCTCCAAGACTTACACACTCATTTGAGGATATATGTATCTCTAGAAACCTCTTCCATTAGGCTCAGTTCAGGACTTTACTCCATTCAGGCCCTCTACTTCCCTTTCTTGGGCCTGATTTTTAAGGGTACATTTTTGCTTTCAAATCATGGCACCTGCAACAGCCCTATGAAAAGAAGTCTGCCTCCAGTTCTCCATCAAGAAATTACTCATGTCACTGCCATAGCACTCAGAAGATGGCACCTCCTGTTCTGAAGGCTGAGTAGCACTGGAAGTAGCCCGGCACTGGAGTCCCTCCTCAAGCAAAATGGCTCAAGGAGGATATGGCAGGAGAAAGAGCAGCAAAATCAGACCTGAGTCAAATGCAGCTCTCCAAGAAATTCCTTTTTGCTTGCAAGCGACATGCAGACTGGAACTGCCTTCCTGTGACTTACCACCACCCTCCTGCAAAGCAGCATTAGAAAGGAGCCTGTCACCCAGGGATGTTTTTCAACAATACTTCATGTCCTCTTTTACTGTCTTCTTTTTAAGTCACTTCCAAACTCGGTTCCCTTTGCTCCCTACTCAGATCAGACTAATAAGAACATCACCTCAGGGAAAAGTCTTGTACACAGACAGACTTCCTCTTCAGAGGATCAAACAGACCAGACTGTTCCTTTTCAAGTTTTATTAATCCTGGTTCATAATTTCCACCACATCATTAGTCATTTCCTATTATTGAATAGCTGGTAGCAGCATCATCGCACAGTAAATAGCAAGATAACCATGCCACCTGCAATTTCTTGGCTGATACCTACCCACAACCACATCTGGGTAAAAGACGAAGAGGTAAAATTAAAAGCCAAACCATGTAGATCTTTTTGATCTGTGGCTCATTTCTTTTATTCACATCATCTGCTCAGCTGGCTACATAAGCTGCTGCAGACCTTATTTAAAAACAGCTCCAGAAGATTAACACTAAAAGCAGCAGTTTGGAAATGTGGTGATTTTCACTGGAATTCCCCTTTCTGAGGTCTTTGGGGAGCTTGCTGGTTATCGGGGTTTATTATTTGTTTGGTTTACCAAGCTTTCTTTAGTTTGTCACCATCCTTTAGGTAATTTTGACCAAAAAAATGGGCAGAAAATTCAAGTGCCTTGAAGCAATCTGTTTTCTATCCATTTTTTCTTCCCCCCCCCGATAAAGCTTATTTTTCTAATAATATCCTTCTTCTCTTTACCATCTGGCTCAGGGGACTAATTAGGAGAGAGTACCTTGGTCTTTTCAGTGCAATATCTATATAGCCAAATTTCTGGGGAGTCCTCTTGGACACTCTTCATTTTTCCCATGCCAAGGGTGTCCACACACAAGTTCTGGGTCAGGGTTTCTATGTGGTTCACTTTGTTCTGCAGAGCAGGACAGAGCCCCGTGTCAGATGTGTGTAGCTGTGAAGCCCCAGAGGCAGCTGTTAGAACAGAAAGGGCAGTTCTTGACCCAGGCAGCAGTGTTTCTCCTCTCTCCTTCTTTCCATTATCTCAGGAAATTTTCCAGCCACAGGCCTTCCCTCTGGCCTGCAAATTCCCCATGTGCCCTGCAGGAGAGCTTCACAACAGCTCCATGCCAAGTTTGCAGAAGACAATGAGTCTTTCTACCATGTTTAGGGACAGGGGATGGAGCCCCCAGTTCCCAGGACTGTGAAAGGATTTCCTCCTTTTCACTTGTCCTCATGAATGCAGCCTGGTACATGGAGCACAATCACTTGGGCTGAAGCGTGACTCCAGCAGCAAAGAGTTTTTTAAACCCAAACCCAAGGAGGCTTTGGGTTTATGGCAGAGGAGGTTTCTGCACAGACTTCCTGCATGACCTTAGATTAGACCATTGGACTTTCTCAGTGTTTGTTTCAATTCATCTCTGTTCTTCTGAATACAAATACTGTTCATTAGAGATCATCTGAGTCCTAGGTGAAAAGAGGTAATTAAATGCCTAATTACTAATGCATTTAACAGCCTTTCAGGGAGTTTAGTGCTGTGTCTGCAGCATGGCTGCTTTTATCAGGGCTGTCTAAATGTGTGATCTGGCAAGCTGGGACAGCACTCAGTCAGGCCTGCAGACTCCTTCCTCTCTGATCACTATGGCACTTTCAGGTGGAGCTTGGTAAATCTAGGAGCAGGATTATGTCACTTGGCTGCTCAAGGCTGTGGTAACACCACAAGCGATACCCTCCCTGAGCATCTTCTAGCACTCCCTTGGAAGCTTATGGGTCCTTGACTGTGACCTGCTGCCACTTGGTGCTTCAGTCTGCCTACAGGAGGTGGCAGGAGCTGGCAATGGCTGGGTATGTTTGCCCCTGCTTGCACTCCCTCCACAGGGCACCCGGGCAGCCGCCTCTGTGAGCCAGAGCTTGTAGTGACTCTCTGCCTACAGGATGAGAGAACTAGATTTCATAGTCCAAGAGGCATACCCCACCAGGCATACATTTCTTTATATGTTTTAATCTCTTTTGTTTTACTAAATAAGCATAAATATATACTGTTAATATACACACATTTATATAATATGCGTATTATATAAAACACATTTATGCTGTAAAAAAGACTAAAAACTAACTTCTCACAACCAGCTTTCAAATCCTTTGTCTGTGTGAACAGTCCATAACTACCCATTCTCTTTTCCATAATGCACAGAGCACAAGAATGGCTTATGTTTTGTACTCCTCATATGCCCGTCAAACTGGCATTGTCTTCTTTTTCTCTGTCCCATCAACCTGATTCCACGTGAGCTTTTTGTGGCTCTGTCTCCTCTGTGGCGTAAGCAGATAGAATTATTCCACTCTTGAGTGGAGAAAGGAGAGGACAACACCACCACAGGTCAAAAACACTGCATGTCCAGAGCATGATTTTTCAAACTACTTCGCATTTTACAACATTTTTCATGCATACAGTTTGGAGCACTAAGCTCACCTGCAAATCAGATGGGGCTCAGATGAGTGCCCAGAAACAGAAAAACATGCTTTTTGTGCTTCCAGTCAAAAGGGCGATAAAAGCATCTCACCTCATACAAGACCACTGTGGCAGCATGAGAGATGGATCTCACTATCTAAATCCCAGGACCACCTTTTCCTTTGCCACTCCTGCATGTCTGTCTCAAACTCCCATGCCCACCCTTGGTTTGGATAGCACATACATTCCCCAGAGTTACTCCTCCTTTCAGCTCTCCTGGATCCTCACAGATAGGGAAGCAGAATTGGAGTGAGGTGGCCTCAGCTCAGCTTCACCTCATCTAACTTCAGTAACTTGCCAGCAGCATCTTGGTTAGGGCCCTTAAAAATTTATTCTAGTGGGTGGAAGTGTGGATGTTCAGTACATTGAGTTGCCACCTGGAGCTCAGCTCCTCTCCTCTCCTCTCCTCGGGAGCCTAAAGACTGGCTCCTTGGATAAGCCAAGGGAGATGAATCAGGCAACAAAGCCAAGGGGGAGTCCCCTAACGCCTCAGCTGTCAGGACAGACTTCTCAGAGTTTTGGACCCCTCACTACAAGAAAGACATTGAAGTGCTGGAGCGTGTCCAAAGACGGGGCAACAAAGCTGGAGAAGGGTCTGGAGAGCAAGTCTGATGAGGAGCATCTGCGGGAACTGGGGCTGTTTAGTCTGGAGAAGAGGAGGCTGAGGGGAGACCTTATCGCTCTCTGCAACTACCTGGAAGGACGTTGTATGGAGGTGGGGGTCGGTCTCTTTTTCCTAAGTAACAAGCGATAGGACAAGAGGAAAAAGCCTCAAGTTGTTCCAGGGGAGGTTTAGATTCAATATTAGGGAATATTTTTTCACTAAAAGGGTTGTCAAGCATTGGAACAGGCTGTCCAGGGAAGTGGTGGGAGTCACCATCCCTAGAGGTATTTAAAAGGCGTATAGACATGGTGCTTACGGACATGGTTTAGTGGTGGGTTTGGCAGTGCTAGGTTAATGGTTGGACTTGATGATCTTAAAGGTCTTTTTCAACCTAAATGATCCTATAATTCTCACTGTCACAGAGGCAAGCAACTTAATTCCCTACTCCCTGCTAGCGAATGTGAGCTGATCCTGCACAGTAAGATCTTCTTCCCTTCCAGGAGTGCTGAAAAGCTCTAATTAGTGTTCCTAAAGACCTCAGAAAAAGAAAGTGTAAATGGCTTGTTTTCTTAATATCACTGATGGAATCCTGGAATCAGTAACTTGACAATAATTGCTATACGGGCACAATAAATTGCTTTTGCCACTTACGAATCGGGGCCTTTGTTCTCGTGATCCCCATGCTATTTTTTGCCCTTCTGATGAAATTTCTGCAATAACAATGTGGGAAGCCTGTAATAGAGAATCATAGAATCGTAGAATCACAGAATGCTTTGGGTTGGAAGGGACGTTTTAAGGGAGGGACATCTTCAATTAGATCAGGTTGCTCAGACCCCCATCCAACCTGACCTGGAGTGTTTCCAGGGATGGGGCATCTACCACCTCTCTGGGCAGCCTGTGCCAGTGCTTCACCACCCTTATTGTGAAAAATTTCTTCTTTAGAGCTAGTATAAATCTGCCCTCTTTTAATTTAAAACCGTTACCCCTTGTCCTATCATTAGAGGCCCTGCTATAAAGTCTGCCCCCATCTTTCTGGTAAGTCCTGTCAGGCTGCAACAAGGTCTCCCCGGAGTCTTCTCTGCTCCAGGCTGAACACCCCAACTCTCCCAGCCTGTCCTCCCAGCAGAGCTGTTCCAGCCCTCGGAGCATTGCTGGGGCCTCCTCTGGCCCCGCTCCAGCAGGTCCATGTCTCTCCTGCGCTGAGGGCTCCAGAGCTGAACGCAGGACTCCAGGTGGGGTCTCACCAGAGCAGAGCAGAGGGGCAGGATCCCCTCCCTCACCCTGCTGGCCATGCTGCTTTGGGGGCGGCCCAGGACACAGCTGGCCTTCTGGGCTGTGAGCGTACATTGCTGGCTCATGTCCAGCTTTTCATCCACCAGTACCCCCAAGTCCTTCTGGGCAGGGCTGCTCTCCATCCCTTCACCCCTAGCCTGTATTGATACCGCGGGTTGCCTCAACCCAGGTGCAGGACCCTGCACGTGGCCTTGTTGAACCTTATCAGGTTCACACAGGCCCATTCCTCAAGCTTGTCCAGGTCTCTCTGGATGTCATCCCATCCCTCAGGTGTGTCAATCACACCACTCAGCTTACTGTCATTTGCAAACTTGCTTTCATAAGACTGATGGTCATCTTTATAAACAAAGTTGGTCACATGAGCCATAGATCAGAGAAATGGGATTTCTGGTCCAGTAACATCTCAATATCTCAACTAAGAGAGGCAGAAGCCTCTTCAACTTGATATTCCGTACAGACTACAGAGTCTTTATCTTAAGATCTTACAATCCTAAGAGTTAGACAAAAGAAGAAATCATGTCCATTCACAATTAACAAATGGGAAATGAGGGCAGTGAGCAACTGATCAAAACCAAGGGCTCTGAGGGAGGACGGGAAACTGAGCCAGGTTTCCTGACACCCAGACCACGGCTTGAACTACAAGCCCCCCTTGTTTTCCAGTCCCCAAGGCAACCTCTGCCTTTGTCAGGATCCCAGTCACAAAGCTGCTGTGTAACTCCTCTGTGATACTGAGCACCGTTGAACTCCTGTGCACAGCACCAGGATCCAAGGGTTTGGTCCCTTACTGTGGTCATTCAGCCCCTTGCAGGATCAAACCCTGACATCCCCATGCTGAAAGCTCAGCATTTCATGTTCCCTTGTAGATACTAACAACATGTCTTAATTCAAGGGAAGATCAGGTTCTGTAAAATGAACAGGGGGAAGGGAAAGGTTTATAATGGAGCATAATTATTTAGCAGTGCACTGAAAATTTGCCTGGCATAGTCTGCCCTTGCAGACAGCACTTCCTCCTCTAATAGCGATCCTGATAGCTGGAGCTGTCCTGACTTTTAACAGCAGCGCAGCCTTGCACTCTGCTGGGACCCAAATGATCAAGTGGCCTTCACAGCTGCCACCACTTCCTATTAAAAGACTACAAGAGGCCTGTGAGATTAAGAAAGGATAAAAACAAGTACTTATGATTTGGGAAGTAACGTTGCTGGTTATCTAAAGCAACGTAATTATATCACAAGCTTTATCTGTGAGTGGCTTTTTCCTTCCAGGGGGTAGGAATAGAAAAACTTTTCACTTCATAATGAGTCCTATTGAAACTCCATTTTGCCCTTGGCAAAAGGCCATTATCCAGCCGAAACATGTAATCATCCTAAAAATGCATAATGGCATGGAAAACGGACAAGTAGTTTCTTGAAATATTGTTTGTAAAAGGCCTAATTTATAATGGGGATTGTTTGTGTTAGGGCCTTTTGGCATGTATGGTTAACAAGAACTTGCTGTTCCGCTGCCAGTTTCTTTAATCAAGAGGGCCTTGTGCAGGCCTCGGTCGATATGGCCATGGAAACAATGGGAGCTTTTTCCCCATAACTGCCCCATCATCATAGAGCGAGCACTCTGCTATTTAATCTGTCGTTGTTGTTCTTCTTGATAGACACTGCTGCTGTAAGTGCACCACATCAAAACATACACACTATCAGATTCATTGCACTGCTGTGCCTACCTAAAAAAATACATTAGGAATGATCTGGCAGCACCACTAATTGAAGACAATCATGCAACTATAGCCTCTTTGTAACGATGCCATTGTATGAACAGCGCCTTCCCTCCGGAAATGTAGCAGTTTGCACACACGCTAGGAATGAAGCCTCTTGGTCTGGCACTCATCTATGGTAAGAGTTGGATCATGTGCAGGAGCAAACATTCCCCAAAAGGAAATGAGAAAGGCTGCGTGCGCTAAATACTCTTCACCTGCTTAGTTATCAGAGTCAGACTACACTTTGATCACATTTTCTATCCACAAAATGGGGGTAGAAATTGCCCCATTATATCTGGTTATATTTTTGTCACGTAAACATAGATGCACCAGGCATCCTGGTCCATGGTGCACAGAAAGGTCTCTCTGGTTGTAACCTCTGCAGATGCACCATATACCTTTGTAATGCCTCCAAGCGTCTTTCTTTTCTGTTAGGAAAAGACTGTGTTCAAGTTCTACAAACTGTTAATGGCAGATCCAGCCCTCGGCCCAGATACTAGGTCATGGGAGCCTTAATCCAAAGCATAACTAAAGCTACACTTAACAGGCCTAAACATTCCTGCCCCGAGCTTCGTGTGTAGTCGTTCACGCTAAGCAAACTCCACAAGCTAGAGGAATCACAACATGTGAGCCATGTGGTGGGGATGGCTGGCTGCTCGCGAGCATGATGTACATGCTCCTGCGCTGGGGCCACAGAGCAGGGTGCGTCCCAGCACCGTGTGATACAAGGCCACCCGCCCAAGGGAGAAATGCTGAAGAATGAGGCTGCTGCCGGTGGGGAATTCCCTTGGCGGCAGGGCAGCACCACAGCCTTGGTCCTACCTGCTGCTCAGCATTTCTGGTCAGAGCAACACACAGACCCAGGGGCTGCCTGGACGTGGAGAGCAGGGTGCTAGGCAGGGCACGGCACCATCACCACAGCGGGGGAAATACGTGCTGGGGAGCAAGTGTGATACAGCGCACGCCCGTGGGCCAAGGAGCACACTCTGGAGGGAAAGGAGGAATCATGGTTTACAAGATTCATAGTGCCAAGATCTAGACTTGAAAAGTTGCATCTTGTTACACAACCCAGCTATTTGCTGTATATATGGCAGTTGTGCCTCAAGGTCTCGGGCGCAGATGAGGCCTGTTGTGCCTGGCACTGTACATACATTTATTTTAAGACAGTCCTTGCTACCGAAAGCTTAGAATTGACACAGAATGGTATTTTTAACAAAAGCACAATAATTGCCATAACTGAAATGAAAACAATGCTGTAATTTGGACAGCTTGACAGTGTGTGAAAGCCTTCTGTAGAGAAATTTAATTCAAAGGATTTTTGTCTTTTGGAGGGTTCTGCTGAATCCATGGGTATCTCCCTAACATATAGAAAAAAGAACCCTTCTTTATTTGCTCCAAAGCTGTGTTTGTACAGTAACTGCTGAAGAAAGACCTTCTTCCTTCCATAACCAAATAAAATGATCCCTTTGGTTATTTATAGTCCTCAGGGCCCAAAGACATCACTTGGCTCTCTACCACAAGCCCAGCCATGTGTTACTATATTAAAAAATGCGAAAATGTAATTACGGGGTACTCAAGCCAGTGTCTGCAGACAAAACCTGCCAGGAGCGAAGAGACAGGAAACGTGTGCCCTTCGAGCTGCACATGGCCTTCCCCGCCTGAGGACTCCACCAGGACTGAAAAAGGAGGGATGGGGGCTGGCTTCGCAGGACAGCGAAGGCACATCCGCCTTTCAGCAGAAACCAGCTTGCTGTAAACTGCAAGTGCTGTCCCGACAAAAAAAAAAAAAAAAAATTCCCTCCCTGCCAATTCAGAGCCGCACCATTTACGCTTGGTCACACTGCGAGCCACCCTGTCTGCCCACAGAGGGGAAGAGGGAGTAGGGTAGGATGCAGCAGATCTTACCTCCCCTGCACAAGCCTCTTGCATCTGTCTGGGAGCTTTGCCTTCTGCGATGAAGCAATTTTTTATGCATTCATATGAAGAGCAGAGCACAGAGACTGAGTTTTTTCCCCGTTGCAGCGCAGCACTCTTCCAGGTAAAGGGTTGATGTTCCTGGGCCAAAACACTCATCTTCAAGTCTTTGCTCAGCTTTTGTGTATCTTCCCTTCCCAGTTTGCAAGTCTCTTCTCTCTAACTGCTTATTACTGTCCCGTCCCTGAGTTGGCAGCAGGACAGCAGAAGGAAAACCTGCATGATTTAAACCAGCTGGTCCCTACAGGGCCGCAAGCTCCAGGCATCCCCATGTAGGCTCGGCTCTGCTCCTGAGCTGGGCACCATACCCAGGCACAAATCCCTGCCAGCCCTGAACTCGACCCAGCGTGACTGTTCACAAGGGTTAGCAGGTTTAGGACCCAGACATCCTCATTCTCCCGTCACCTGTTTAAGTCTCCATGTGGCAGCTGAGAGATGCTCTAGGGAGGGCTAAAGCCCCCACACAACAGATATGCCTGGCAAGTCTGGCTTAGTGGATCACCATAAACTTTAATATGTGACTCCAGATTCACACTGGGGTGGAAGGAAACAGAGTGGATTTAAGCTGAGACAAATCCAGGCACAGCACCACTTTCTCTGAGACCCCAGGACACCCACACAAGTAGCTAGTGAAGAGTGAAGGAATGAAAAAAGAAAAAGCACTTTTCCTCAGGGCACATGAGCTCTGACAGGAAACTTTAGAGAAACTTTGGGGGAGGGATAAGTCATTTGGATGATGAATTGCCCACTGGCCTTCCAGAGTAATTTCCAATCAAACTGTCTTTAGGAGCTGAGCACAAAATCCTCTTCAAAATATACAGAGCCTCAGGGTGAAGAAGCCGGGGATATAACCCCAGAGGTGGGCTCTGTATTGACAAAGAGCTCAGAGCCAGTTGTTCACCTGCTCCTTCCTTCCGATGTCAGTCTCCTGTTTTAGCAAAACCGAAGTCTATCAGTTTGTCCTTCGTTACTGAACATTCATTGACAAAAAGGTGATTATTTGCTGACAGAAAGAAATGCAAGAGGTAGGAGTGGTTCTCCCAACCCAGCACTGCCAGGTCAGCAACAGAACGGCTGAAAGGGCAAAGTTTTGCCCATTTTCAGCACAAAACAACCAAGCCTTCCATACTGTCCAGCCAAAGCCACAAGAACCCCTCTGCAATCCTCACTCCATAAGCCTCCTGCCAAGCTCATTTGCTTTGGGAATTTGCAATAAAACTGCAAGTCTCAACATTTTGCACAGTCTGATTCTGCGATTAATAAGATCAAAATCTTGCAAGGAGAAGATTAAGCACCAGGATGTTCCCTGTACCCTCACACCATTCACATCCAAACTGCTGTCTTGTCCATTCATGCTGCTTGCTTTAAGCTCTCTCAGACCCCTGCTACCCTTCCACGTAACACGGTTTACTGCAGTATTTCCCCCCCTTTTCTTCTCCGGGAGCAGATAGGACCTCTCCAACGCAGTATCCGCAGTGCCACCTTCTGGCCTGCCACACGAATCCCAGGCCCCCAGCAAGGCCCTGCTGCAGAAAGGCTTGCCAATCCGCCCGTCGCCTCTGTGGCTACCAGCTCGCCTGGCCACATGCAAAATGGCATTTTAAGATGGTCCCCAAGGAACGCCAGCTGCACCGTTTTAGTTCACCAGAGTTGAAGTTCACCAAGGGCAGAGCGCTGGGATCCGTACGCTGTGCCCAACGCAAGCAGCGCGACACGAGCCACTCCTCTAACACATTCCACTCCTCCCCGCGGCATAACCAAGTGGCCACCCTTTTCTCCAGCTCCGCACAGACCAGCTTGGGAATCCTCACAGTTTTCCTCCACAGGAAGATATATAAGCGAAGGAGTAACTGCCAATTCCCTGAACTATTTTCTTGGCCTTGTGTCCCAGGATCTAGAAATAGGCTGCTTCTGTGTGTGAGCTATGCTCTAGTATCAGTTCACCGTGTCCTGAAAGGAGCAGCCACTCTGCAAAGAGCAGTGGCTTCGCAGGCATTTTAAATGCCTGAGGGTATCACCTGGCTTGCAGAAGCTCCTCAGCTACTCCACACCCTCTGCATATCTACAGGTGCATTTCCACTGAGGAGAGTCTCAGATCTGTACCCTGAAGTGCAGCACCATCAGCTACAAAGGAAGGTGAAAACACACAGTTAGAAGCACATCTATAAGTTGTTTGCTGGACGTCAGTATTAATTCTCTACAACGTTATTTACAGCCATACTAAAAAGTTAAATGCTTCATGGAGCTTCTCTGTGGGTTTTGGCCACATGGAATAAATGCGATTTCCTGATGCTTGTATCACGTTGGCAGCACTTCAGCAATTTCAGTGCATCTCTCTAAAAAAAGACTTTCTCATTTATTATATATATTCTCATTTATTATAGGCCCCATTATACCACTGGCAGTGCCTAAAGGGGCCTTGATTTTTGGCAGAAATGTCATTTACAACCACCTTATGTCCTTTTTATGGCACTCTGATCTGGTATAAAAGAGAGACAGACAGTGTACCATACAAACCCAGCTTGCATTCTGGAAGCCAGAAGTTTTCCACTGACCCTGGCTTCACTGAACCGGGAAGACATTTCAGATGAAGAGCCTAGCCCACACTAATACACTTATTTTTCACTTTCTTGTATCTATCAAGCCCCTTATAAAGCTATGTTAGAATAATAGGGGGAAACAATAGAGCAGAAGCAGAACTTGCGCCGGAAAGGATGGCATTCAGTCTCTGCACACAGGGGATATGGAGCTGCAGTGCCCGGAAGAGGTCTGGGGATCGCAGCCTTTCACCCCTGCGCAGCCTGTGCAGTACAGCTGGGGCATGGCACGGAGAAACCCTGCCTGGAGAAGGCCTGTTCAAAGACAAGCACTTCTCTGTGGAACCACAGCGTGAAGGCGAAGGTTGCAAAACCCCTGTTTGCAATTCCAACCCAAAGGCATAACATTCCACCATGTGACCGTGGGCATTTTATCCCTTATGCCTCATTCCCCTCCATTTGCTTCTTCAGACTGGCAGCTCTCCGAGGCAGGGGTTGCCTCCTACGCACATGAACCATGCCTTGCACAGTGGACTCTGATCTTGGCTGGCCACTACTGCAACACATGATATTTGGATGAGGAGAGCTTACACATATAGGAAGTCCCACTGGCCTCTAGAATAAGTCTCCCGACTTAGCCTGGGAACTGTAATTGGGAGATATAATCATAACAAAACACAGCCTTTTATCTCCCAGTGGGAAATCTTCCAACTTCCATTTTTCTTAAACCTTATCCATCCCTTTGTAAAATACATATATTTAAAAAATTAAGAACTTTGCAACTGAACTCACATTTCCAAATGTGTTTTTAAAATTCATGTACAATTTTGGGGGTAAATTGGCAAAATTCCAATCAAGCTATCACCACTTCAATTAAAGTGATTTTTCCATCTGAATATATCCCTGACATGGAAAGAAATTACGCTATCATTGTATAAAGCTGTTTTGATAGATCAGTTCCCTCACTGAGCATATTTGATACTCATCAAAACTATTTATACATCCTCACATAACAGCTATTCTAGGAATTTCAAATCTGAATAATAATATTAGTCATTCTTGAAAGAACAAACACATGCAGTATCCTTATTAATACCTAGGTACAAATAGCTAAGAAGAAAGCGATTCTTCTTTTGCCTGCTCTTGTGTACACATGCACATACATGCACGCATGCATGGATCACACATCCCAGTGGAATCAAAGATCCCACTAAGCTTAATTGAAGAGCAACAAAAGGAAGCAGTTTCAGTCTATTTTTAAACATGCATGCTCTAAACATGCACCAAATCAAAACTCCTTAACATATGCTCCTAAGAGCTTTTGTAAAATCCAGCTTAAAGGAATTAGGCACTCGGATCTAATTGAATTTCAGTGCGAAATGGACACCTAAGTCCTTGAAGCTCCTTTGGAAACTCCTGTCTTATCCAATATAGGGTTCATTTTCCAGCTGAGAAATACCTTAGTAATGGTACACTTAACACTCAACAGTCATTTGACCTATTTTACTAATGTGTTTGGGAAGGAGGTTAATTAACAGTGGATAGCTATATCCTTAAGCTTAATTTTTCCAACAACCCTGCTCATAAAAGGAAAAATTGAGTACATATTAAAGGAAGCAAGCAATTAAGTTGCACAAATAGTGAGCTCATTGAACTGCAGCTGACTTCTATCATGTCAAAGAACAACTAAACACAGAAGCAATGAAAAGATTGTTGCCACGACCACCACTGAGAACTGCCTGGCAATAAAGATGAATAACTTCCTACTTGAAGATTACTGATTAAAGCTCTTAGAGACCAAAAGGTTAGACATAGGCATATCTGGAGCAAAATATTTTAATGCATGTTTGGCAGATTCTGTAACATATTTACAGTGGATTTAAAGCAAAGATTTATACAACTCTAGTAAACTCTGCTTTAAGCAGCCTTTAAAATCACGGCAGTTCCAAACATCACAAGTACAGAGGTAACTGGTTCATTTTGATGCCTTAGAGAAGGAGCTACCCCTACTGTTTCCTAAAGACAGGGGTGGGGAAGTGGAAAGCCAAGTATTCATAGGCCTCAGCATACTGTGGGAGGGAACTGGGCTTAGCGGGATGAACAATGTGCAGAAAACACCAGGCCAGCACTGGCTGGACCATTTCCATAGAGGTCCATGGCAGAATCATCCCAAAGTACAGGGCAACACAAAGATGTACAGCCCTAGAGCCTCACTGTGACTGAAGAAATCGTGTCTTCGTCTTTGATCCTGCATAACCTGAGGATGAGGAATTACTAATAGCCCTATGTCTGGCACAGTTTACTGCACTAGCTGCGGCATTGCTGGAGGGGAGGAGAAACACCAGCTCTGGCCACCTGCTTCCCGTGGGGCTGCACCCCGCTGCGTGTACAGTGTCCCGTGGGAAGGGCGAGCCAGCCAGCCTGCCTGACACCCCGAACATCCATGTTTGGGACCACAGGGCAGATTCAGCTTGTTGATGTGGTTGTCTTGCAGCAGATCTCACCGCTATGTCAAAAAATATTCATCACTGAATGGGGGAGAATCTGGGTAGTGCACAGGCATTACGAAGCTCTTGGGCTAATCCCCTGCTGAGAGAGCGAGTAGGAGAAGGGAAAGAACTGTAACTGCGGAACTGCAACAGAAACTGGAGTTTTCATTAGCCAGAAAGGCCCTTTTTGACAGCCAGTACAACATGATGTTTGTTAACAATGACTGGGCATACAAATGAAAGCCAAATAATCAGGTGTAGTCGGTGCAGCGAGCTAGTACTTTGCATTGTGTATTTACAAAGCAGCAGCAGAGACCAAAGCCAAAAGATAAGGAGAACCCTGCAGAGATGTAAGCCTTGGCTAATGATAATTCTGCTCCACAATATGTATAAATAGCGTTAACCAAGATCAGGAGGAGGTGTCTTCATTATCCCCTTATCTCTACCAACAAGATCAGCAACTTGGGGAGCAAAATTCCCGTGAGCACTGTTTCAGAGACCGGGGTTTTTTTCCATTTCTTGCTGTGCTTCCTTGGAGTGTTTCCCCAGAAAGAAACACTGGTTGCTTGAACATGAGTTTTGGTTTTAATGCTGATATGGCACAGTGTGCCCCTGATGTAAATGCACGGCTGTGTCCTTCTGCTTCACCTGGCCCACTAAGGCTGTAACAGCCAAAATCCAGTGCCGCACAACAACCACTGTGATAGTTGCTCCATTAGTACATCAGCAAACCTACCATCACGGTAACTTCTAAATGAAAAAGACCCATAGCAGCCATGCACTAGCAAATCTAAGCTTAATGACAGTAACTGTGCTTTTCCCAGTGACATCTCATAGAACTCTACAGAGGCAAACTGTGGCAACCTCCTCTTCCCACACACAGAGACTCCCTGCATCACAACCTGAAAGACCCTGGCCTAAACAGATGTGTATAGACAAGAGAGAGACATCAAACAAAGCTGTCAGGCCCCAGTGGTGGAATGAGGGCAATGAACTATGCCGAAATGTAGGTTTTTTTGGAAAAGAACTGGAAAGGCAGTTTGGCTGGAAACAGTGAGAACATTCAGGCAGAAGACTCAGGAAAATTTTATTCAGATAAGTTCTGATTATTTGCTGTCTGTGACTAAATATGAGGCACCTGCAAATGCAATAGAGCAAAAATCTACAAAGCAGAAAGCTAATTCATCCAGTGTCCAGGGAACGACTGGCTTTGTCTAGCAGACACTTCATTTTAGGTAGACTAGGTAGACAATCTATATGCAGTTCCATGATAAATGACATTAAATATGATTATTACTCTCTTAGCTCTCACTGTAAAATACTTTTGTGCATTAATTACATTAATTTTGAGCTCACATTTTTAAACATGAGATCCAAAAAACAGAAGGAAATCTGCGGGCTCAAACAACAATTAGCCTGTTGGCTTTTAAGTGCTTGACCTTTATTTGTCTCACATACATCCCCTTACTAACTCCATGAAGTCAACTGGCATCTTCTCCTGAGGTAGGGGGCTTTTGATAATGCCCCAAGAGCAAATATCTTATTATTTCCAACCACCGCATGCCGATGGAAGCAAGACTTGCTCTTACAGTTCTTTTTATTCTGACTTGTAAATAAATAACTTGGAAAAAGACCTCCATTTCCACCTACTTGCTCCTCTGACTTGTCTCTTTTAGACCTTGAAAATTTTCTGAATCCACTTTCCCTGCAGTGAATCACGTGAGGAAGTAAAAATCTTAATTGTAACATAAATGTTAAACAGCAAGACATGACTTCATTACAGTGGAGATAAAAGGTCAAGGGATTGCTGGCATTTTCACCTCATCTTAATCCATGGAGCTTCTTGGGATTGATACAATACAAGCACATATAGGTGCAGGGAAGAATTATTTTTTTTTAAGATGTTATCATAGTGCCTTTCCCTGCGTAGCCCCACCATCTGCAGCCCTGAGCTTTGGGGACACATGGCTACCCTCACACCAAGCTACTAACACAAAGCACAGAAATAAAATGTCATGTTGATTCAGAACAGGTAAGAGTTGCATATCCAATGTGCCCACTTACCTATACTAAGGTAACAAGAAGTGTTTAACTAGCCAAGGAGTGCCTCATTAGCATTAAGGGGATAGTGAGACTTGGAAACATGAAAGAGAGGCAAGATAAAAGGACAGTAGTGGGAAATACATGAACTCTAATTACATTAGCAGCAGGAAAAAGAAACACAAGAGGTTTTCAGGGACTGTGTAACGCACTGATGAGCACGTGTTACATGTTCCATCTCTGTCCAATGCAGACAGTTGATTACAGTTGTGCCACTGCCTACCCTGGCTCAAGCTATAGGTTTACCTGTATCTCATTTCAGAAATACACAATATTAGCCAACATGCTACATGTTAGAAACAGCATACCCCCTGCTTGTCCCTTCTAGCCTTATGATCTATGAATACTCCCTATGTTTATGGGGAGGAAGCAGTTTTTCAGTAGTTAAGACTTTTTCTGATAAGGCTAATTTACAGTCTCCCCTCACCAAATGCATTAAATTGTTTTTTTAAAAATTCAGCTTTGCATTTAGTATCTGCATTCACCGGCCATTGGGTATTTGGTATTTTAGACAAAATAAAGACTGACATAAGGCATTTCCTATCTATGGATATTTAAAAAACTAAATAGCTGTTGGATTTTGCACAGCTTTTGCATTTTTTTTTTCATAAATAGCTTAGCTTAGAAACTTCAAATATGCCTTATACTTGGAGGAGGGTCTGTATACTTAAGCTCATGTCTTCATATGACGCATATCTGCAATTTTAAATTCTAATCTTATTTGTCAATACATTAAACTGCATTTGTCTGTGCAGCACTCGGCTGTGTTGCAGCAATTCACTCAGTATGTTCTTGCAAGAGTATTGGACCAAACCGATTCCCTGGGATATACATACTGTGACAAGAAGAGCTGGGAGCAAACAAAAGGCATTGATGCTTATCGCATGCACAAGCACATGCCCAGTTCTTCTTGGAAAATTCACACATCTCAGACCTATGGATACTCTCCATTTCAAGTGCCGCAAGTGCATGAATAGCCACTTTTGAGCAGAACCTTCTGATTAAAAAATGTCAGACTGATATAGAGGGAAGGCAGGAAAGCCAATAAGGCTAAATGAAACATATTTCTAAAGGGGGTTTTCATGCTCCTTAAATCACATGGGCTTTCAAGTCCACTTCCATAGGCTCAGCTTTTCATACCTTACTAGTCCGACAAAGTTGTGAAATCTACTTGGAACTGATAAAAATTCAAGAGAGGACCATAAAAATTGACATTAAAATAAATGAAAGGCAAAACACCACGCACTACCTTGACCAGTTGTGTTGACATGAACAGTGCTTCTGGAGACCCTGCATGATGATGGAAGCTCTGCAAAGTCAGACAAGGGCAGATCTCAGCCATTCTCAATTTAGCAACAGGTTATTATTTGTGCAGAAGTTTCAGCTAAAGCTTCCAGCCAGGGTTGAGGGTTTTAGGGCTAAGGTGCAAACTATTTCATCCATCACAACACTGCAACAATTTGATGAAAGAAAGATGAAGAGAGGTCTCTTAGGTGTTCAGTATCTAGCTGATGACAAAGTCTGTCCAAAGGCGATAGGAGTGGCAGTGCTACTTCTGCAGTTATTCCTTAGGAGGTTTTAATCAATAGCATCTGCAGAAGTAACACAAATAAATGAAATTATTTTATCACTGAAAAGACTAATTCCATGCTAAGATAACATGGCATGACTGGATTCCCAGCAGACAAGACTTCTCAAGAACAGGAAGGTATTTTGCAGAGCCAGAAGACCTTCTACTGCTGTTTATTTTGCCTAAAATAAAGCTTCAGTTTAAAGATTTGGATTTCTAAGAGACCTAAACATGATTAGAAATCTCTCTCTCCATTTTATGGAGACCTAAACATGATCTTGTTGATTTCAATGTAACAGCCCTCTTATCATGGAAGAGAAAAGAGTGAAACAATACAGCTTAGTGTATGGGAAAAAAAATCACAACTTCCTGAAAACTGTCTGACTCTTTGGCACTGGAAAACTCAGTGGTAAAAGTTCTGCTTACTGAACAAGCCCATTATCCAGCTAATTCACGTAGAATCTGGAACAGCAGATGCAATTTTTTAAGATGGAATTTAAACAATTTTTATATAATCATCTACCACATCAATATTCCTTGGAAACAAAGGCCATCAACACTACCTTCCTCACCAGCTCACTCTTGGAGAGGGATGAGAGAAGAGAAGACTCTATGCGCTGGTGCTTTTCACCTCCAGGAAAACAGAATGGAAAGAAATACGCAGTATCTGCTTGTCACGCTAGAAAGGGGGGGTGGGGTGGGGGTGGGGTGTGTAAAAGTAAAATTCATGTGATTATTGAACAGTAACTCTTTTTGGTATAGGCATTAGTCCTGGTCTCATTATGAGGAACTATGAACTCAGTCTGACCACTGTGTTGGCGGGAGTTTCTGCAGGAGTGGGGGGAACTGAAGGGGAAAAAGGATATTAAATACCCAGGATTATGATAATAAACAATAAGGTTATTTTAGTGCTATTCGAGGATGTTTTCTCAAGCAATTTTAAAATTCATATGAAAAATACATGCACATAAGGAATTTAGGGTTTGATTTCTTCTTTCTCCACCCCCTGCCTGCAGCTACTCAGTTTCTCCTGGCCTGCACTGTTTGTCGAGCAATGTTAGTTGTGAGTAGTTTATCTTCATAGCTGTTTTGCTGGTTTGTTTGTGTTTAGCTGAAGTTCTGATCCTTTCTGGTTAGCGTCTTTCACTGGTAATTATAGGCAGTGTACCGTGAAAAGGTTAGTTTGGTCAGTGGAGCAGAGGGTTGGACGGGGGGGAGAGGGTTAGGAGAGTTTATCAAATGATCAGAGATGCCTTGTTGGCGCTCATCCTTTGTAAACAATAAGAAATGTCAGCATTGCTGGTTGCTGTCACTGCTGACAGTATAAAGAGCAGAGAGTGTAGCATTCTTTTGGAAAGCTGGTTTACTGGGAGAGGAAACAAGGCTCTGGGATGAAGGCAGTTCGTGGATATCCGAGTACCTTGGGAAAACAGAGGAGTTTGGGCTTCTCACTCAGCAACCTAATGAAAACTAGACAAATAGTCTTGCATTTAATATATAGTTTCCACCAATTCATGCTTCTTTTGTTAGGAACAATTCTAGTCTGTATTGGAAAGAGACAGTTAAATATAAAGAAATCATTTCACATTGACAAGCAAGTTTCAGATTAAGAAGCCAAAGGAAGTTTATGAAAGAAAAGAGAGCTGCATTCGGATAGGTAAATTTCCATTGCCTGACCTTGCATTCCTTCAACTTTGCAACAAAAAGAGAAAAAATCTGATGCCTGAACAAATAATCAAATGGTAATTAGGAAAACTGAATAAGTGGTCTGCATTATGAAATGCTGGGATACAAACAGCTACAAGTAAAACAGAACGTCTGTGAAAGGGGAGCTGCCGCAGAAATAGGTCCAACATGAAACAACTTACAAACACAAAACTATACCTGCAGGCAAACATTTATCTAAAGGAACAGAATGTTCTGCTGTTTAGGATCTCATATGAGAATGTGTCCTGTAAAAACACAGATACATTTCCAGGATTCAACTGGATCAGTAAACCCAACCCACGATATTATGCAGCATTTCTAATACGTGGCTGATGTTCTCAAACTAAAAAAAAAAAAAAAAAAAAAAGAAAAAAAAAGGCAGATTTCCTCCAAGAAAACAAATTACATGTGTTGAATTGTAACAAACAACATACTGTCAAAACAGCATTATTTAAAACAACTGACAACACTCCATATTCACACATGCTGATTTGACACACAAAGTACTGAATGAATTTTGAGAGTTATCAGTCTATCAGTCACCCCAGGAGATTTATTGCACTCGAGTCAAATAAAACTCACAGAACTGTTTAACTCCTGATCTTCTAGGCTCCATAGAAGGAAAAGGAGAATGAAATCAGCCTGGGAAAACAGGTAGGCTCTCTGAAGCAGAACTTTAGCTGGTGTTAACTGACACAGCTCTATTGCACTCCGCTCATATATCCATATAGATAGTCCATAGAGATAGTCCATATCCATCTACAGTCCATAGAGATGGCACTGCAACATACATGTGCATATAAAGCCACATAGTAAATACCCTCACATACTTGAAACACGGTCATTTAGAGACACAGAGGCGGTAACATTTTCAAATGTTTAGTGATTCTTAACTCCAAACTTGAGAAACCCGGTGCCAGAGACACCTTCCTCTGAAAATCGCAACACTGTCAGGTGCCCTAAACTGGGCATCAAGGTTGCTGTGTTTCACATTTCACATGTTCCACTGTGAAAATGTTTCAAATTTTTCACTCTGAAAATTATGTTTGATACCTGGAACAGAGCCCCAGTGACCCCAGCAGCCTGGAATTTTCCCCTTTATTCAGAAACACTGTTCTGAGTCACAATAGTAAAGAGTGCGCTTAAATACAGGCAGAGATGAGGCCTCTAAGCTTCCACTTACACTGGTTTAAACCACTGAAGTCAGCGAGTATGCTATGAACTTCACTGGGCACAAGATCAGGCCCTTATCTCTCATACCTAAACCCTGCTTTCTTTCTTGTGAAATCCTACAGCCAGTGAAATCAACAGGAGTTTCACCTAAAAACTTAACAACTCACTTCAGATCTTTTATTCCTCAACGATCATCTCAAAACAAAGCAAGCATTATCAGTGACCTAGTACTGCATAGGGGTAAGTGGAACTCAAAAATATTTATTTTCCTTTTTTTTCTTGTTCTATTTTTATTGCAAAGTACCAAAAGGGACTCTTGCTGTTTGGTTCATTTTTCATGAAGTAAATCTACAGACCCAGTCTTAAGAAACAGTTGTTCTCAAACTGCTTTCTGAACTAACAAATAGTAAAAATAAAATAAAATAAAAAAGATGTGCCTGTCATGGGAGTTGGTCAATAAAATGCAACAGTGTTTATTACAACATTTAAAGGCTGTGATTAAGAACACCAAAAGGCCTAAACTAG
>NW_010553875.1:0-9240 GCF_000687285.1 Phaethon lepturus | reverse complement strand
CCCTACAGTCCTGGCCTGTACTTCCTTATGAGCTAGCTCAGCAGGGCTTTTCTTCCATGTCCATCATCAGCTTGTAATTATTGCCATTCTCAAAGCTATGCCAGATGGGCTCTTTAGAAGCCGGCATGCAGCTTGTTTATGAGAGAGCGAGCTGTAATATTACTCTACACAGAGACCTATCTGGTCCTAGTCAAAGAACCATCGTGTTCCCCCCTCCCCATTCCTCCTCGCTCTCCCTGCTTCCCTAGACAAGCCTCTCAGTTTCAGCTTGCTTCCCCCACCGAACAGGGACAGCATGGGGGATACTGTAACCCAGAACAGGCAGGCTGATCTCCCTCTCTCTATTCATTCCTCAAAAAAGTTATCTCGAAATGGTGCAGACCAGACACCCAGGCAAGACACTGACTTTGGGGATATTTCCTTCTTTCTCCCACTTCCTTCCTCCTCTCTGAGCTTATGTTTCTTCCTTTGAGCGAGCACCACAGTTTAGGGGCTGAACCTCCCATTGCTGCGCCTAGTGGAGAGGATAAACATTTGCGGAGAGGTTGAGGTTAAGCAGTTGTGCATGGCAACACAGGGAACCGCAAGAGGGAATAACCCGGAGTTCATCTTGTTATAGGCGGTCAGCGTTAGATATCTTGGAAGGCCAAGACAGTGCTTCTATCAGTAGTTAATGAGGCAGGACTTGCAACAGATAGCCACTTTTAACTTACAAAAGCTTTTAGATGTCTCTGTTTACTTTGATCCATTTCAGTTCATTTGAGCCTTTTTTCTTTTCCTTTTTTAAACCTTCCCCCTCCCTACAGCCGCCCCAGATAAACTGCCTTCCCCCTTGCTCCCCCCATCCTTAACTCAAACAATAGTATCATTTACCAACTTTTATACTTAACAAGTTTGAAGATCTTTAGTCAAGTTCTGCTACAATGGCATAAAGAAAAAACATGGCTCTTGAGAACACCATCGTAAAGAGAGAGGGAGGGGAATCTGGCTGCAGAAACGTAATTAAAAAATCCAACTGCCGAAAGATAAATGAAAGGAAGGGGGGGTGGGAATAACAGGAAAGGCTGCATTTTCAGGAGAGATTTAAAGTTATTTGTTCCTGATTGGGGGAACTGCTCATTCTTTTATCCCTTGTTATTTTATCCATGTGATGCCAAAAGAACTTTCTTTGTTAAAATGTTCTCAGAACGGATAAAACTAATTTGCTGGAATGTGAAATAATCCAGAAAGTAAGAGGACTGTGCCTAATGTTCACAGACTGAGAATAGCAAATTAACCGGCCACGGTTTCCAGTCCCTGGGGCACAGGACTGGAATTTAAAGCTTCCGAAGAGAGCCCTGGTGCTAATGGATTTGCATGAAACTTGGCATGCTAATGGAGATTGTCTCTTGTAATGAGCTTTTAATTAGGTCTGCTTGGTGCTTGACCTTCTTGTAATATGGGGCCACTCCTCAGATGACAGCATTTCTAACCCACAGGTGTGGATAAACAGAGCTTGCAAACAGACAGGACTTCCCCAGCATTCTCCAAATCTAGCCACTTCTTTCCCTCAAATTGCTTGCCTCTTCATCAGTTATTATTCCTTCCCTTTTGTGAATATCCTTGCTTCCTTGATTATTATTTTGAAAGAGATTTTAAGTCAGTTGTTTTCATTTTCTTGTCTCTTTAAAGACAATATTCCCACCCAATTGGAAAACAAAACAAAACCAGCAACAGGAACCTGATGTTGTAAGTACACATGGGCAGCCCCAACATGGCAAAAGGATGCCTCACAGGCTCTAAGATTCTGATTCCCACTGAAAATAAATGTGGGGGAAAGCCTTATTTTGCTAAACAGGCAGCCAAAACAACCATCTCTAGACATACACACATGAGCCCAATTACTGAGGGCTGTACCTCCCTTGATATTCTGAATAGCTCTGAACACAAGAAGTATATGTATTTTCATGCTTTTCATATTCCACCATAAAGGGTTTCTTACCACTCACTGTGGCTCTCTGAATCACCGCTTCTGCCTTTCAGGCTCACAGAGTGCCCTTCAAATGCTGCCAAGATGTGGTAACATGCTGGAAGACAGCGCCTTTTGGGAACTGTGTGAATCACTTCTCACAACACCAAATTCTCACAGAGGCGGCTATCAGCGACCATGCTTTTCCAAATGCTCCAGCTCCTCTCACAGACCTTAAAAAAAAGAAAAATTTAAGAAAGGAAAGAAGCCGGGTGGGAACCATCTGAATATGTAGCTAAAGAACAATGGATACCAGTAAATAAACCTAAACCCTTCTTTTGAGAGCAGCCTCTGCCTATTCCCCTCTTTAGGAATATAATTAGCAGTCAACCTCAGAGGATACATATTCATAGATTCATAGAGTGTGAGGCCAGAAGAAACCATTAGATCATCTAGTGTGATTTCCTATATATCACAGGTCATTAACTTTCACTGGGCTACCCCTGTGCTGAACCCAATAATTTGTGTTTGACCGGAGTGTCGCTTGTAGCTGGCTGACACATACCTTTCACAAAGGCAGCCAGTCTTGATGTGACGACATCAAAAGATGGGGAGTCTATCAGTCCTTTTGCTACAATCTTTGGGTCACTTTAATGATTAGGTATCCCTTTCGTTAAAGAAGGTCTCATTTTCAGTTCAAATATATCTAGCTTCTAGCTAGCAGGTTTCCATATGCATTTCTCCAATAGATTAAAAAACAGTATTTTATATCTGTGAAGGTATTTATATTTTGAGATCATTTACTATCAATATTATTTTGACAAACTAATCTAATTGAAATTAGGAAGTCCTCGCTTAATTTATACCTACTGGGAAAGACTGCAGAGCTACCTCCCAGCAATGAAAGTGTAAAGGCTCTGAGGAACAAAATCTACCAAACTCCATAATGGAGGAAGGTTACTAAAGTCACTTTAGATACCTACATTGGAGACCTCTACCTCTGGCCTTGTCAGGAAAACAAATGAAATAAATAGACAATTGAGGGAACATACAGTCTGAGTTGTTTCAGGCAACTATTATGGGAAGAGACTGACGCACCCTAATTCTCTTCATTCATTATTTTGGAAGCTAGACAAGTAGCTGAGGTGTAGACAACTTGCTGTTAACATCTGCATGTGGCCCTATTGTAACTACTAACATCCAAGTAAAAATTACATCTCTTCATGCAGAAGCTAATTC
Organism: Phaethon lepturus; assembly: GCF_000687285.1. Lineage (NCBI taxonomy): Eukaryota > Metazoa > Chordata > Aves > Phaethontiformes > Phaethontidae > Phaethon > Phaethon lepturus. The sequence continues at coordinate 6,053 of NW_010553875.1, read as the reverse complement.
AGATCGACCTGAAATTTAATAAAAACAGCTTTTCTCTTTAAATCTTGTGCACAAAGGTAGAAAAGCCTGAAGTGCCTTCCCAAATATCCTGGCTGTACCCAAAATAACTTTTAAAACCTTATTGCTGCCACAGTATGAAGGTTCCCTTCTCTTTCTGGAGCAAAGGCTTCAGATGGAAAATCTGAAATTGAATATATAATTTAAGCAAAATTCAGAAACTCCTCTTGGCAAATGCTTTGGATGAAGATAAAGGACAAGTATAAGACAAGTTTGTCTTTGTGGAATGAGTCTTGGGACGATCAGCTGTCAAGGCCTACAACTCATTCAGTTCTTCTTACAGATGTTTTTACAATTAAGAAAAGTGACTTGAGTGTCAAGTGGGAAAAAGAGCATTCCCCCAAGATTCATCCATTAACTCTGTCAGCAATACCCCAAGCTTCCACATCAGAGCACGTTCCTTGACTGTTGACAATACAATAAAGAATGACTATTTACCATATGGTAATTATAGTTCAAGATGTGTTGTCCACATGGATTCTACTTTTGCTTCTCATGTATCCATACAGGCAGTTGACGTCTCTTGGATAGCAGTGCCTATAGAAACATCTTTATGGCTGGATCTGTATTTCTTGTCTCTTCAGATGAGCTACCATGGCCACAAAATACTTGGTGAAAGCCCCAGGGCTGTGAAAAGGTCAAAGAGAAAAACCCATCTCCTAGAGAGATATCCTAACAGAGAACTTGAGGTACTTTCTGTAAAGTGAATGAATGAGCAGATGAAAGACAGTATCTTGCCACCAACCTCTGTAATGAGGTATTAGGGGGGAGTGTTGAAAAGACAGGGTAAGTTGTTGAGACATTCAAAACCCAGATGGGGGTGGTAAATCTTCTTTTTTTGTGAGTGAAAAAATAGCAGGAACAAAAAAAAGGTGTCCTGATTGTAAATGCCAAGGGCATCTCCTCTGGATCTAGAAGTTACTGCAGAATCTACAGTGGAGAGAACCGAAAGCAAAGTATGGAGAGAGATTTTGTGTCTACCACATTGCTAAGAGTAAAAGTTACTGTACAATTAAGGAACTGTTTCTTCTTTTTCCAGTGACTATAAATCACACTCCTCTGCATACTCCCAAGTGTTACAATGGCTATAAAACTTTCCACTCAAATCTGTAGCAGATTGGATGCTTTGATGATGTTGTGACATATATGAATATATTAAAATTGCCAAGTTACCAAAATCAGAATTTTCTTCCAGAATTTTTCTCCCCAGATGGCCTAAGCCTTCCTGGTGAAACAAGCAGCAATGTTCCCTGGATACCTGGAAGTCTGACAGGTAACATCCACTCTAGATACATATGGAAGCCAAAATCAAGATTCTCAGTACTGAAAAGGCTTGACCTCTCTTATTTTCCAATAGGCAACGTGGACAGGATCTAAACTGCGTAATCCAGCTAATTAAAGTGATGGTGTCTCATATATATCCAGTTTATTAAACTTGCTCCTGTCCCTGATGTTTCATAGCTCCAGCAAAAATAACTGACACACTTACTACTTGAATATTTAAGGTGGAAATCTGTTAATTCGTTGGACAGGAATTTGGGATGACTCTTAATAAAATGTCTTCCTTGTAAAAAAAACAATATGAAAGAGATCTACCATTAGTGGTTTTCCCTCCACCCTTCCTTGTTATTGCTTAGAAGAAATCAGAATTGCTGGACAACTGAAAAAGGGAACAGAAGAGTAACAAATAAAAAAAGGTCTCATGAGTATTGTCAGAATTCAAGTAAATCTCAGAGGAGAACAATTCCTTTGCAGATAACTAAGTCCTCTTTAAGCCTTTTATTGACCTTTTTAACAGAGGTGTGAAAATATTGAGCATTTCTCAAGGAGCTGCCAGCTGAAACTGTACTGAATTCACCAAAGGCTTATTACAATTTCAGCAGGTATTCTCAAATGTTTTGAAACTGCCTTCTAGATGGAAATGGCAGATGACAGCAGGACTGTATAGAAAATTTCTTTTATTTATCTTCAATGTACACTGTTCTGGTCTTTCCAGCTAAGGAGGATATTTTATGCACTTCAAGAACAGGCTCACTTTGTCTCAATGAAATTAGCAACTTACTGGCTAAAATGTCGAGTAGAAACAGTTCAAATGGGGATACAAAGTCCAGCTCTGTTATGGTGACATCACATCCTCAATGAAAAGAACCAGCATTAGATGGATCACCATTTTTTGCAGATCAGAAAACCAATACTGCTTTGGCTAATAAAGACTCTCCAAATCTTCTTAGCATGTTCTTGTGCCAGCTTTCTGAATTAAGAGGAACTGGAGAGAATGTGGATAGCATTTCCAGTCTCCACAGGGAGAAGTCTCCAGTCTCCACTGGTGAAAGAGGCCAGGATAGAATTAGCTAAAATGTGCTGAAATACAGCTGAAACACAAGTGCTGAAACACTTTCAGTGCTGAAACAAAAGCAGTGATATTTTCTGTTAGCTCCAATTGCAAAAAAGGGTGCATCAAGAAACATATTTCAGGAATACTAACCATACTGTCTAGTTTCTCAGGGACAACATCCTCTGAACTTCTTTATGAGGTGATCTGTAGGGAGACCTTCTACCCTAGAAAGGTGAAAAATTTAAGAGATTATGCTGGTTTGAATTTAAGATCCAGAGCTGACCTGCCTCCTCACCAGAGAGGTTAGCCCTTGCTCTACTGAAGTACGACACTATATGTGAATCTGAATGTCCAGTGGGTGTTTGCAGATAAAGGGCATATAGGTGAGAACATGAGAATTGCCTTACTGGGTCAGTTCAAGCATCAATATCCTTTTCCCAGTAATGATAGTAAGGAGACATCCAGGAAAGAGTAAGAACAGGGCAATCTTTTATGATACTTGCCTGAATGTTCCAGCTTCCAACTCTGCTCAGCCTAGTGGATTTCATGGTTCTTCTGTTTAGAAGCACTTCTCTTCCAACTAATTGTACAATCTCCCTTAAAACCATTTTTGCATCCATCTACATATCCTCTGACAAGGCACTCCAGAGATGAACTCCCCATCTCTTTGGATTGAAGAGGACTCCCATTATATGCTGAATTAGCTCCCATTGCCCTCTAGCTCGCCCACTGATACATCAATAGCTGGTCCCTATTGATATTCTCCACATCAGTCAGTCTTCACAGCTTTTCCAGGCTAACAAATCCCAACTGCCATCCCAGACATTTATCAGCCCTGGTGTTCTTCTCTGAAGGTTTTCTAGTTCTGGTACATTTCTTTCAAGATGAGGGTCCAGAATTGTATACGACACCAAATGAGTAGGCAACAAATTGATTTATATAAGTGTAAGGATCTTCTCTTTTCATCTCCACTTCCTTCCTAGTAATTCCTAACATATGATTTGGGCTTTTTTGAGTGCTATTGAGCATTGAACGGACGTTTTCACAGAAGTATCCAAGAAAACTAGTGATCATTGTGTCTTTCTCCTGAGTGGTAGTGGTCAGCCTAACGCTCCTCACTTGATATGTGAAGCCTAGATCACTTCTCCCAGCGTGCATCTGTTCACAGTTATGTTTGTTGAATTTCACCCTCTATTTTGTTGACCAGTCACTCAGTCTTGCAAGCTCTTTTACATTCTTTTGCTATCTGTCAACAACTTTATTCCCCTGACTAAATCCTGCCTTACCACCAGATTTTCTCACTGTTTGTTCTCTCTTCCCCTGACCACTTATGAATATGTTGAACAGCACAGGCCCCAGCTCAAGACTCCACTAGTGAACTTCACTGCAAGAACTGACCATTTATTTAAACTTTCTGTATCCTGTTGTTTTAAGTTGGTTTGGTGCGGCCTATAAATAACCATATTTATCCATGCAAGGAGCTTCTCTCCTATCCCATGGCTGCTAAGTTTCATTAAAAGCCTTTGGTGGGAGATTTTGTGTAAAGTCTTTTGGAATTCCCAAGCAGATTATATCTATCAGATCACTCTTATTCACTTGTTCATTGATCCCTCCAAAGAACTCCAAAGCATTTATAAGATAGGATTTCCCTTCACAGGTACCATGTTGACTTCTCCTAAGTCAGTATTATTTATGCATGTGTCCATTATTTTTTACTAATTGGTCCATACAAACATCTGTATTACACTCTCTGTACTTCCCTGGATCCTGGTCAGAGCCAGGATAGACTGATGTTAGATTTGACCCTCCCTATGTTGGAAGCTGCAAGGCTCACACAAGTGACCCATGGAGCAGTTGTTAAGAGACTGTCTTGTCTTTACAGCCCACAGAAATAGTCAGAACTCAGCCAAACTGCTTGGTTCAGGCACCAGAGGTCTTAGTTCTCATGACTACCATTGCTATCTGCATTGTAACTTTATTTACAAGCACTGCACAACATCCAAAACCGTAAACCCACTGCTCTACCCAGACACTGCCAGTTTACACCCCAAAATATTTAGATTTTGTAAAAGCAGACAATGAGGACTTTGTTCAAGAAAAATGCAAGTAAACCAACAAATAAACAAGAAAAAGATAGACCCTGGGGACAAAGAGTTCAGCTTGGGACATTTACAGCATCGTTTCAGTTAACATGCCCAAATGATCCTTGTGAGGAGGGCAGAAAGTCTTCCTGCAGCCATCTCAGCGTGCGTTCAGAAGGCAGCCACCAGGCCCACAACACCCTACTGTTCTTCATCAGTTTCTAGCCCAGGTGCTCAAAACAGTGTTCTTGAATGAAGCAGTTTTTCTTCAAAAATCAGGGTTTTTCTAGGGTTTTTTTTTACACTCCTGCTCTCCCATTCATTCCCCTCCTTATGACTCTAGTTCCAACACCCTCACATTCCTTCCACATCTGACAAATGTTTTCCAGCAACCACATCTCCCTGCCCCACCTTGTCCATACCTCTACCCCTTTCATCCCCAAACCTAAACTACCTCATCCATTTACTTTAGTCCTTTCCAATTAGTTCATCTCCTCAGGGTAGATACTCCTTTCCCTTGGGCTCTCAGCATGTTAATGGCTGACTCTTAACATTTCTTTAATTCATTTTCTTTTATGTGATTAGTGATAAAAGGTCAGACTATTACCACTATTTTAGACATGACACTGAATCACAGAGAATCTAAGTTACTTACTGAGGTTCACAGAGAAAATCTGTAACAGAGCAGAAAACAGAGCCCGTGTCTCCCGGGTCCAAAGGAAATGCTCATACCATGGACCAGCCCTCCTCTCTCAGGTGGCGACCCCATTGTGGAAGTGGTGGTGGCACGTAACCACATGAAATGAATTACCCTAAATTCACATACCTCACCCTGGTCCATGTTCAGACCTATGTAGTTGTCACATCGCAGATCTCTTCAAGCATGCACAAAGGTAGGAAGAAAGGAGCAATTGCAGCCCCATCCTGAGATTAACCACTCTCAATACTCTGTAGCTCAGCTAAATGAAGGCATCCAAAAGAAATACATTTGCCAGCAGAGCAGGGCAGCGATTTCGTGTAAAATGAGTCTCAGCAGTGGGTAGCCCAGCAGCTCTGGCAGCACCAGCTTGTTTGTGCTAATGATGACAGCTGCACAGAAGAACTGGGAAAGTTTTTAACTTTGCATGTTTCCAACTCATCTAGTTGCCCTTTTCAGGAGTGCTGTCCAACTGGAATGGCCAGAGGCCTTGCCTCACCCCTCCCTTAAAATGGAAAGGCAGCTGGTATATTCCACACTGTGTACCAACGGCCTGTTAAAATTAATGTTATCCAGCTGGCCACGAACAGGATGACTTTCTAGAGCTAGAGTCTCACTCTGGGACTGGTGCATTTGCCTAGTGCCTACACAATGAAAGGAAGATGGGTCTCAGCCTCAGGACCCCACTCCTGCCCATGGGTCCCAAGCCTGGGGGCCACTTGTCATGCAAGCATTCCCAGACAGATCAGGGAGCAAAGTGTCAGACTTCCTTAGATTACTCACATGAGCCAAACAGGCAGGATTTGGCCTGAATACAGGAATCACTCAGTTATCCACTGCTAAGATAGAGATGCACAGAGAGTTGTGGTGAACGGTGTTAAAT
>NW_010553874.1:19389-47516 GCF_000687285.1 Phaethon lepturus | reverse complement strand
AGGCTGACCAAAGAGATATTCCATACCATATAATGTCATGGTCAGTATATAAAGCTGGGACGAAGAAGATGGAAGATGTGGAGGGACATTCGGAGTTACGGCGTCTGTCTTACCAAGATACCATTACACATGATGGAGCCCTGCTTCCCTGGAGGTGGCTGAACCCTGCCCATGGGGAGTAGTGAATTAATTCCTTGTTTTGCTTTGCTTGCTTGCACGGCTTTTGCCTTACTTATTAAACTGTCTTTATCTCAAACCATGAATTTCCTCACTTTTACTCTTCCAATTCTGTCCCCTGTCCCACCGTGGGGGAGTGAACGAGTGGCTGCGTGGTGCTTAGTTGCTGGCCAGGGCTAAACCACGACAAGTGGTCACTGCTCATTGCAGGGGGGTTGGACTAAGTGACTTTTAAAGGTGCCTTCCAACCCAAACTGTTCTATGATTCTATGATTCTATGATTCTGTGATTCTGTGATTCTATGGTTCTATGATTCATCATTCTTCCTTGTTTGTAGGCACTAGGCAGAGTGATACTCCTGCTCAACCCCCTCTTGCATTTTCATTAGGATCTTGTCACCAACACAATATAAAAACTTGTTTGATTGCTGCACAAAGCCATTCTACACTTTCAGAATATGGCTGAGTGGGTGTCATCTCCCATGAAGACTAGGGTGCATGGTTAAGATCCTTCCATTATCCTTCTTGGGAGCAGAAACGCACATCAGACAGTTTGTAGCATATCCCAGCAATGATACGACTGATGTTAGTTCCTTCTGACATTGGTCAGGTCTTGACAGACATGTCTGTAGTTTGGCTCCGGAGCTCTGTGCAAAGTCATGCCTTTCCATAGAGCACAACTTCCCTTCTTCTTTTTATTGCTCAGCCTTTTCAAAGTCTCATGAGTACCTCCTCCCTTTGCAGCCAGGGGGCTAGGTTCCTTCTGCCTCAGCAAATCTAGTTTAAAGCTCTCCTCTGTTGGTTTGCAAGTCTGTTTACAAAGGTAGTTTTCCCTCTCTTTGTCAATTGATTTCCTTCTTCTCCTACAAGCCTTCATCAAATGGAGCGTGGTGACCAGAGGACCTGAAACCTTACTGGCAGTGTCAGCTGCACAGCTGCATGCTGGTCAGCAGGATTCACATACCCAAATTCAGAGATTTGCCATTGCCCAGTGGGCTGAGGAAAACACTACTTGGAGCCTTCCTCCTCCCCCAAGCACCCCTCCAGATCTCACCTGATTCATTTGAGGTACACCACCACCACCTGTCCTTGCATTAGTTTCCACATGGATGACCAGCAAGGAGCAACAACCCAAGCCTTGCAGTCTCTGCAGCATCAGAGCCAGACCCCAGGCCAGCAGCGACTCCTCCTGGGTGACGGGTCTGGTCCATGAACAGGAGCCTCTGTCCCACAGAGAGGAGCCTCACCAGTGACTCTTAACACTGCCCCGTCCAACAGCTTCTGTCTGAAATCTTGTCCTGACAGAATTTATTCCTCCCTTTAATGTCAGGGCCCTGAACACATTTGCTGCAAGAACACCTGCAGGTGGGGATGGAACCATCCCCCCCTCACAGAGCACACAAGTTTCCATTTTCCCTTTCTTCTGGACACTCACATCCCCTTACTTCTGTGTTGTACCTTCCTTCTTGCCTCCATGCTGCTTATGGTCTTAGCTAAGATCCCACTGCTCTTCTCTTCATCCTCCCTAATGCCACAATCCCTGTTCATCTCCTCCTGCAGCTTCTGCCTCTTTGGGGGTGGAAGATGAAGCTGCCACATGAAAAATGAGTGAACATTCATCAGAATGAGGATGAAGAGGTTAATAGTAACTCCCTTGAAATTTTATCAGTTACAGTATTTACTACCATTTCAGAAAATTGCTGGTCCTGTTTGGGAAACATTATAAAAACTATTTTAAAAAAACCCAAACTGCTATTTAACATTTTGCTAGTTTCACATCTGAAAACCAGTGAATGCAGATGTGCATTCATGAGATTCAGCGCAGACATTGAAACTGCCTAGTGTGAGGTTTTATGTGAAAACACAGTATGTACATTACTTCTCCATAGGATGAGAGCTGACAAGGAAGACGAACCTCACATATCAGCCAATGAGAATAGTCTTAATAATTAACAGGGACTTTAGCTAAGAAATATGGATTTTTTTTTTAATTTTTATTTTACCTCTCTCCATCTTTTAATTCCAATATTTGCTTGTAGATGCAGTCTTACATCCAGAGCAGGTGGAACAGGATTATATATAGAAGAGATCCTGAAAACAAAAATCTAGTTTTGCATATTGTTACTTTTTAAAAAAGATTTTTCTTAGCTTATAAAATATTTTTTTTCAATTTCACAGTAGAATCTGGAAAACACAAGTCATCCACTGTCATCCACAACACGGGATACAAGTAAAGAGACAAAAGGGGAAAAGAAAGAATCCTTTAAGCTTTTAAAATGTGTTGTTGGAAAATGTCATGCCATTGCTAAAGGAAAGCTTTTAAACCAGATACACTTACAATGTTCCAGTTACAAATCAAGGAAACCAGCTCCTAAGTACCAGCCCCAGTGCAAGCAAGGAGCAATACCTTTAATATCAGTAGGATAATCCCAAAATTAATTTTTTTTATACAAGAGTTGAGAAACAAATCTCAAGAGTTCAACAGATAGTGCTCATAAACCAAAGTACATTTTCAGAGATTCTGTTTTCTTTCTTCTAGATATTTACCAGTAAAAGCCTGAGTACATGTACCTGCATGGGTTAAGTGCAATATTTAGAATGACCAAATATCATGTGGTATTATTGCTCTTAGCTGCTGTACCTTGTTTACTTGCTTGCCTCCAATGTCTTGTCTTGGATGAAAAGAAAGGGAAAGATAAAGAGATATTCTTAATCTTCTTTTTATGGATAGCCTGATGCTTGTAAATAAAAATAGCTAGTGTTTACTTTTCATATGTTTTACAATGCAAAAAGAACTATTAATATCTAGAAAATAGTGGATTTTTAATTATTGGTTATTTCCTGTCCAGATACTGTTGATATTGATACTTGACATTACATTAATTCCCATGGTAATCACATACTACAGCAATATATGCAAGCAACATAATCCCACTAAGATGGAACTAGCAAAAATCCAAGGAACACTTTCACAGAGTCCAGAAACTAGTTATGAAAAATAGAAGTTCAGCATCTCAGCTTCTCAATTATGGAGTGCTGTATGTAGTAAAACTTATCAAGGGATATTAAAAAAAAATAAATCTGTGTACAATTAAACCTACAGGAGTTTTCTATGTACAACTTTTCAGATAATATAGTGAACAAATGGCTTGACTGTGGCATTGCCAGAAACAGGACCCTAAAGTATAAATTATTTTGAAGACCTAGGAGAAGTGCATATTTTGCTTAAATAGGAGCAGAATGCAGGAGTATTTTCAAAACCTGCTATTAATCTGTTTTCAGATGTCCAAACTCATTTGCCTTGAGTCATTTTCACCAACTAATTCTCTTTCCTTGAGACAAGTTCTTCTGTTGTCAGTGTACTTGCTCATTCATATAGGCCTTTGACATCCAGACTGTATTTGTACAGTAAGTCTCTATGTGAAGTTATAAACCTTTGCAAAACTCTAGAGAATACTTCAAACAAAAAACTTCAGAACAATGCAGCTAGAAGGAGGATCACCAGCTGTCATCACAACATACCTCAAGGCTCAGGACATTAGTCTTTTCTTTAAAAGAATGGAGCAGCTTTATAGCTGGATATCCAAAAAATTCATCTAAAGTTTTAGGAACCTGATCTTGACTTCTAACTTCCAAGCACAACAAAGCTTATGATGCATAAAACTTCCTTAAGTGGAGAGGCTGCTTTAACAAAAGTCTAGGTGTATAAATGCCACTACTCTGCTCCAAGAGCAAGGGACAATTCTTCTACCTCTTCTTCATTAACAAAAATTCAAACAAAGAAAACATAAATTTCTCAAACTACATTCTAGCCTATAGTTTTCTACTGCTCACATCTCCTTGCAGAGGAAGCAAGAACAAGCTATATATGATGTTAACAGAGCTCCATAAAAAATTGCAAGATTTTGAGCACTACATCCAGCCCTGGAGCCCTCAGCACAGGAAAGACATGGACCTGTTGGAGCAGGTCCAGAGGAGGGCCACAAAAATCATCAGAGGGGTGGAACACCTCTCCTGTGAAGAAAGGCTGAGAGAGTTGGGGTTGTTCAGCCTGGAGAAGACAAGACTCTGTGGAGACCTTATTACAGCCTTTGAGGACTTATAAGAAAGATGGAGACAGACTTTTTAGCAGGGCCTGTTGCGATAGGACAATGGGTAATGGTTTTAAACTAAAAGAGGCTAGACTCAGACTAAATATAAGGAAGAAATTTTTTATGATGATGGTGGCAAAGCACTGGCACAGGTTGCCCAGAGATGTGGTAGATGTCCCATCCCTGGCAACATTGAAGGAGAGGTTGGACAGGGCTCTGAGTAACATGATCTAGTTGAAGATATTCCTGATCATTGCAGGAGGGTGGACAAGATGACCTTTAAAGGTTGTTTCCAACCCAAACTATTTTATACTTCTATGATTCTAAGCTGCACAAAGATCCAAAGTGTAAACACAAGAGTATTGAGAATAGGAGATGATACACTATCCTAAGTTATCTCTTACCATCTCTATTATAAACTGAAAATCAAACAACATAAAAATATTTGAAGCTGTACCATAAATGTTTTAACAGGCCCACAGGCAGACCTTGAAAGAGAGGACATACTATGATTTCATGTTCAGAACAGAAAGAACAATGGTCACTAGTAGTATTTTCATCCTGTCCTTTCTGCAGAATCTGTATGTCTAAAGAGGAAAGATTTGTTAAGTCCAGCTAGTGCTACCTCTTCTACCTTTTTTCTTCACCACCAAAATGGTTCCTCTCTACGCTGTCAGGCAGAGAGTGAGAGAAGAGAAAAAAAGTACATGAGTTCATATGGAGTGGGAATGTACAGGCTCATATGGATTGGAAACTGCCAGACAGATACTTCCTTAATGGATTGGAAATTGTGTGAAAGTATCTTTTCACAGCAAGAGGCCAAACCATTTGGAACAGGAACTAAAAGCAAATTGACAGCCAGGAGCACAGATCTGCAGAACCACAGCTCTTTAAAGAGTCACCAGGCTCTAGGGCATCTGAAACTTGGCAAAGGGATCTATTCATCTCTACCACCTCAGTGAATGAGGTTTTTTCAGTTGTGCAAATAAGCCGGTTCTTCTCTTGTGCGGCTGATAAGAGGAAAGATTAATTCTGTGCACACCAGGGGACTTTTCAATTAGTTGTCATGTGAGATCCTGTAGAAGTGACAAAGGGTACCATCTGCTTCACAGGCAGTTTGTTATCCAAATCAGATTACAGCAATGAAGACCACAGAATTACTGACAACAGAACAACAGTGAGGAAAAAAAAATGTTTTGCCAAAGTGTTATAACTCTTCAAGGATCTGATGTTGCTGGTCACTTCAGCAACATATTAGTCAACAAACAGATCAAAAAATATATAAAGTAGTAACAGATTCCAGTGTCAGATGTACCATTATACCCTTGAAAGTGAAGAGACACGTTACTCGCATTTCACAGATTTGTTGAGAATAGGTCCACACATGGTTGTCTGGTATGAAGGCCCACCTGCACACCATCCAGATGCTCTAACTCTCTTGGAGAAGGTAAGACAAAGAATACTGCTGCATCGAGGCAGAAGAATATAAATATTGTCAGGAAAGTACTCAGGGACTAGACTCCCAATGTGGCTGCTACAACAATGTTTAATGTTCTGTGCCCTCCTACCACCCTGTCTTCTGCACCAGAAAGTCACCTGTGTTCCCTACTCTCTTCTTGCATGGAGCCATCCACAAAAGACAACCCACTCCCCACTCTCCCATTAATCATATCTGGCTGCATCTACCACCACCAACACTGGCTCAAGAAGTCTCATTACACACACATCTCACCATCTTGCAACATTCATCAGCATCCTGCACTGAATCCCAGACAACATCCATGCTCTCCAGTTCTTCCATCTGCATTCATCATGTTTTATTGCTGCAACCCACAGTTTCTCACTCTGAATCTTCCCTCAGCATCCAGCTCAGCCTACGTATTCTGATTTCCAAATAATTGCTGGCCAGAGAATCTGTGCCCTTTCAATATCCTGGGTTCTCCACAGGTCAAACAATCTTCTCTATAGCTGAACAGTCAGGATTTACTTAGCAGCTCACTGCAGATACTATCACTCTGGAAGGGGGACCTGTAATGTACTTAATTAAATGTATTACCTGTGTTTAAAGTTAGCTTTTAACACTTCCTGCACAAGTCTTTCTGGCCTTTCTTGTGACCTGTCTAAAGCAAGTACTAAGGAAACTGCAGCAGGCAGAAAGAGGAAATCAACAAATGTTCACATCAAAACATTGCACTAGCTTTGTCTGAGAAACACCCTTTTCGTAGTCACTACGGAGAAACCAGCTAGGCTGAAATAATTGCAGGGATCCAGCTAACCCATGATCTCCTCAGACCACATGAACTCTGATGGTGTGAGAGGGCACACCTTCTTAGCTTTGCAACCTGGTTTTGAAGAGAGACCATATACTCCATTCAAGTCAGTGGCTTTCTTGGTGTACACATTGTGTGTGTATGTGTGTGTAAGCAAGCACACATATATGGGAGGGAAAGATTGAGAGAGAAGGAGTGAGAGTGATTTTGGTGAGCTGAGGCAAGTTGTGAAATAGAAATGTCAAACCCTTACCGTACTTCAGTCTGTCATAGTAATAAGCTTCAAATTTTTGCAAATATCAACAAAACCCCATACCTTATACAGAAAACTGCATTCAATAATCACAGAATCACAGAATGGTAGGGGTTGGAAGGGATCTCTGAAGATCATCTGGTCCAACCCCCCTGCCAAGGCAGGATCACCGAGGGCAGGTTGCTCAGGAACATGACCAGTCGGGTTTTGAAGGTCTCCAGAGAAGGAGACTCCACAACCTCTCTGCGCAGCCTATTCCGGTGCTCCGTCACCCTCACAGTGAAGAAGTTTTTCCTCATGTTGAGGTGGAACTTCCTGCGCTGCAGTTTGTGCCCATTGCCTCTCGTCCTGTCACTGGGCACTACTGCAAAGAGACTGGCTTCATCCTCCTGACAGCCACCCTTCAGAGATTTATAGACATTGATAAGGTCCCCTTTCAGCCTTCTCTTCTCCAGGCTAAACAGCCCCAGGTCTCTCAGCCTTTCCTCATACGAGAGATGTTCCAGTCCCTTAACCATCTTTGTAGCCCTCCGTTGGACTCTCTCCAGAAGTTCCCTGTCTCTCTTGAACTGGGGAGCCCAGAACTGAGCACAATACTCCAGATGAGGTGTCATCAGCGCAGAGTAGAGGGGGAGGATAACCTCTCTTGACCTGCTGGTTACACTCTTCTTAATGCACTCCAGAATACCATTGGCCCCCCTGGTCACCAGGGCACATTGCTGTCCCATGGATAAGTTATTGTCTACCTGATTTGAACTGGAAAGATGCTTACATAAGTTAATTACATTTGTTTAATCTTAATAGTCTTTCAGAATTCCATTTCTATATGAAGCTGTAACTTAGTTTCAACCTTCTCTTGTTAACCTGTTCATTTAAAATATGAGTGCCACAGTGATCTTAAAGAATAAATAATGAATGAAGATCAGTCTAATGAGTGTTATCAATGTCATTGATGGATGCAGCAAAACATTATACCTTTGAGAAGCAGTCTTTTAGATAACTGTTAATTTTTGCAGATTGTCTTTTTGAAAAGTTCTTAAAAATCACAGTTTAATGATTTTAAGTATAACTGCCTTCCCCACACCCATTTTTTTCAGATGTCCTCCTATTTCTTTCTGAAGGTGAAGGGCTTATATTGTCATGCTGTAAAGCTGAACAATCTCTTAGCAATGGTGGAGATAATCAGCTGCTTCTCAGATAGCCAGCAACATGCACTGAATTTTATTAATCTGCCAGTGAAAAGGCACTTCTCTTTTCTGGGGAAATGAGGCCAGTCTACTGATAAGCTAAATATGACTCCTGGAGCCTAACCTCTTCCACACAGATGTCAGCACAGTAGCCTAATTTTCTAGTCAAAATAAAATCTCCCTTTCATAATGGAAAATTTTGTTGGATTGGGGAATCATGACATTGCATGCTAGATTTTACAACAGCAAGTCCAGCATGCCAATGGTGTGTTGGAGGAGAAACAAATAGCCATTGAATTTAATAATCACACCATCTGGATTTCAGATATTCACTATAAAATGAAATGAATATACATAGCAAAGAAGAGTGAATGGCATTGAAGACTAAAAAAAGAGCAGATCTCATATGGGTAGGAGACATACAATAAAGTTAATCAAAGAAAAACCTTTTAGGTTGGGTAGCAAGTTACATCAAATAAGACATCTATTTCTTTCATGTTAACCTGTAATCTCTGAACAGCTTTTTCTTTTTTTTTCTTTTTTTTTTACAATCCAAATGAACAATTATTGTCAATGGTCCATTTGCAGAAACATTTACTTTTCAGTGCTCATTGAGTTTCTTTTCACATTCCACTACCAAAATCTGTCCCCCAGCTGAGGACACACCAACTCTGTGCTCCCTCTGTGAACTCAGAATAGTATTTTGTTTAAAGCAACAATTAGTTTCAAAACTGACATAGAAGTCTAGCACTCTGCATACATCTTTATTTTGTTATTTATTCCAGTTAATTGACTGAGTTTCTGTCCAATATCAGTTTCCTTCCTCTTCACTTAGAAGTTCTTTCTTTAACACGGGAATTTAGCCTTCAATGAAGCATAAAATTCCTTTTCTCATTGCACAAAAGTTGCACGAACAGCCAAGTGAATTCCCTGGAGACTGGAAAAAGGGGAACATTGCACCCATTTGTAAAAAGGGTAACAAGGAGGACCTTGGGAACTATCGACCTGTCAGCCTCACCTCTGTGCCTGGAAGATCATGGAACAGATCCTCCTAGAAGCTGTGCTAAAGCACACGAAGGACAGAGAGGTGAGTCGAGACAGCCAGCATGGCTTCACCAAGGGCAAGTCCTGCCTGACCAACCTAGTGGCCTTCTAGGATGGAGGGACTACGTCGGTGGATAAGGGAACAGCTACCAGTGTTATCTATCTGGATTTCTGTAAGGCCTTTGACATGGTCCCCCACAACATCCTTCTCTCTCATTTGGAGAGATATGGACTTGATGGGTGGATTGTTGAGTGGATGAGGAATTAGTTGGGTGGTCGCATCCATAGGGTAGTGGTCAAGGGCTCAATGTCCAGATGGAGATGTGTGACAAATGGGGTCCTTAAGGGTTTTGTTTTGGGACCAGTACTGTTTAATATCTTCAGCAGTGACATAAACAGTGGGATCAAGTGCACCCTCAGCAAGTTTGCAGATGACACCAAGCTGAGTTTTGCAGTTGGCATGCCTGAGGGACAGGATGCCATCCTGTGGGACTTGGACAAGCTTGAGGAATGGGCCCATGTGAAACTCATGAGGTTCAACAAGGCCAATTGCAGGGTCCTGCACCTGGGTCAGGACAACCCCTAGTATCAATACAGGCTGGGAGATGAAGGGATCGAGAGCAGCCCTGCCAAGAAGGACTTGAGGGTACTGATGGATGAAAAGCTGGACAGGACCTGGCAATGTATGCTCACAGCCCAGAAGACCAACTGTCTCCTGGGCTGCATCAGAAGCAGCATGGACAGCAGGTCGAGAGAGGTGATTCTGCCCCTCTATTCCGCTCTGGCAAGACCCCACCTGGAGTCCTGCATCCAGCTCTGGAGTCCTCAGCACAGGAAAGACATGGATCTGTTGGACTAGGTCCAGAGGAGGGCCACAAAAATGATCAGGGACACCTTATTGCATCCTTTCAATACTTAAAAGGGACTTATAAGAAAGAATAAGAGTAATGGTTTTAAACTAAAAGAGAGTAGATTTAAACTAGATATAAAGAGGACATTTTTTATGATGAGGTTGGTGAAGCGCTGGCACAGGTTGCCCAGAGAGGTGGTAGATGCCCCATCCCCGGAAACATTCAAGGTCAGGTTGGTTTGGGCTCTGCACAACCTGATATACTTGAAGATGTTCCTGCTCATTGCAGGAGGGTGGACTAAGATGACCTTTAAATGTTTGTTCCAACCCAGACTATTCTATGATTCTATGATTTCCAAATGGGATTTGTAGGCTACACATGTAGCTCATAGTAGCTCTTAGTAAACGTTGTTACTTGTAGAGCAGTACAAAGCATGATAGCTCCACTTCATTGGGCTATGCCAGTATTGTATTTAGTTGTGATCCAGATAGGATTGCATTCCCAGAGTTTTACTACACTTCTTGTATTCAACAGAATGAAAGATCTTATTGATCTGGAAGCCTGTGCACCCTCAGAAACTTCAGTACTTCCAGGGAGAGCCACTAGCATATAAAAGCTGCAGAGGAAGATCTACAAAGGTCATAACACAAGCACAGAAGGAAGAGTTATTTTCTGAAAAACCTTAGATGCTGAATTTCCAAGTATATGAGGTTTTAAAAATGTCAGACAAGTTACTATCACTACCACCACAGAAACAGAGTAAGAAAATCTTTTACAAAGTAGCCAGAAATAGACCTTTAAGCACTACATTTCTTCATTACAGCAGTCCATGTATGCTGCAGTATATAATGAAATCCTGTAGGTAACAATGGAAAAGATAGACAAAACTGCCTTAAAAGAAGACAGTGAACATTAGTTTTATTCTCAGCTTGTCAGAGAGTTTCTGTGGCTCATTTGTGGCTTGGATGGCCACAAACATGGGGAAAAAGTGCATGTATTGAATTGAGCGGGAGTCTTACCTTTCTTTTCTTTTCTTTTCCTGAACAGAATAGGAATATTTCCACTTGCATGACAAAGCCTGCTGTTAATAATCTGTGTAATACAGAGGCAAAGGAATTCTATAGGAAAGCCCAAGTCAGGATGGAGCTCAGCACAGTATCTCTGTTATAGTTTGAATTAGAGATGAAAATGAAGTACCTTAATCTGAATTATTTAAGTCAATGTGACTTTCATATGAGAAAAAATGTAATACCATCTCTGAGGAAGAAGACAAATTTGTCATTAGACTCATGGTACGAAATCAGCCAGCTTTGTTCAAAACTAGTATCTATAACCTTTTGATCTTAAATAACTATACTTAGTCTAATATCAGTTCTGTTTCTTAATATTTAAAAAGCTTTTAAAAAAAATCATATTTAATTTCTTCCCAATGGTGAAGATGTGCAAAAACTACCAGACCTCTGCAGCCACAATCATACCCAAGTCTAAATCTGTGAGTCAAACCATTGTTTCCTAAAGTTGTCAACAATTCTGTTATTAATTTTAGTTGGACTAAAATTAACATTAACAAAAATCAGGAAAAGAAGGAACTTAAGTAAATCTATTTCCCTTGTTTCTGAATATGTCAGCATACACCTAGGCAGCACAAGACACTCTAGCAGATACAGACGTCTGAGTTAGATTAAGTAGTAAAGACCAAAGAGCCACATTAGTCAACCAGTCCTATAGCATTAACAAGCTCTACCACCTTACAGTAGCACTTTTGTATTCCACAGAGCCTGCAGATTTACTCTCAACTACACGATCGGTGATCAGAACTGATAGTAGTAATTCACTTATTTTCTGACACCTTTGCAGCCCATATCCCAAGAAGAAAATGGTGGAAAATTCCCACTCCCTCCACGTACAGCACAGATAACAATGTATTAATGAGATATAGGTTAGAAAAGGGTTGAAAAAAGGCATACTGTATGAAAGGAAATGGAATGTTTAGACTATGATTTTTGAGGAATGCTTCTGCAGAATATGAGGGGTTCTTTTAAAAAGTATTTTTAAGTCCCAGTTTAGTGTATTAAAAAGATAAATAAGGTTTCTATTTACGGTGATAAAGCAATAGGACAAGAGCTTCAGCCTGTTATCTGGTTTTTGTACTTTCATGTAAAAAAAAAATATTTTGCTTTTAATGGCAAGGGAATGTTTGCACCTGCTTCTCAGTTTCTGCCGAAATAAGGCCATGGCCTTCCTGTTACAATTTAAAGTGATTTAAGAGGAGTGAACCTAGCAAATTAAGAAGTGTTAAAATCTAGCCTTATCTGACATTCAACACCTTTATGCTCTTTTCCCCTATCTTTTCACCAAATAAAACTTAATGTCACCACTTAGACCCAAGATAAATTCCAAAACAGAGCACAGTTGTCAGCCCCTAAAATTTCTAATATCTCAATATTATTCCTACCAATTTTAATTCATAGTGATGTATGAAAATTAATTGGAATTACCCATAAGAATTCAAAAGTCCAAACATAAACCCTCTGTCAAATTTTAGAACCTGTTTAGTGGCTGAGGAGAAAATACACAGAAATTTATTCATTTGCCAAGACCTAATGAGACAAAACAGGAGGAAATAAGCAGTTATGAGAGGAAGAGAACTGAATTGTAAAAGAGGAAAGAAAATATATTTAGATGTCAAAAAGGTGGAATACTAGAAGCTTCCTGAAACTTGAACTTGTTAACAGCAATAATCTAATCACCAAGATACAATTGTTTAATTTGTTTTCTCTTTCGTTTTGTAAAATTGTATGGCGTAACTTCTAATTTTATATATAGTTTTGTCAACTAATAGTAATAGCACAGAATTATTCTATGTCTAATGAATTATCTATGACCATGGAATAAAATGCCTCATAGAGCAATAAAGGCAGGTGATAGGAGAAGTCTTCAAAGTCCACATGCAGAAAATCACAGGAGATCTCTCGGCTATAAGCAACACAGAAGTGGTCAGCTACTGATTGTGAAAGTAGTGTGGTCTTGAAAGCTGGGTAAAACTAGCATTTGGGTTTACAAAGACAAAAAAGAATAAGTATCTATTCTACATAAAACACTCCGTGTATAATAAAATTGGATGTAATGTGGACTAGCAGACTCGTGAACAAATTGTAAAGTGCAGAGTGTATTCTCAGACACAGAAACATGACCCCAACATGTAATGTGGACTAGCAGACTCGTGAACAAAGTGTAAAGTGCAGAGTGTATTCTCAGACACGGAAACATGACCCCAATAAGACCCAAGACAGTGGGGCAAGAAACCAGCAGCAGCATACTCCTCACAGAGAAGGACTCAGGTTGCTGGTGAGTCACTGTAGGCTCCCTTCCAGGATGAAAGCACCAATCTTAGGATGCAGAGAGGCAGTGAAAGGATGTGTAACACCAGAGAAAGGGAAAGATATGGGAAAGTTTGTGAACATATTTTATCTGCATGTAGTTTGAACTAGAAGTGTTAACATCATTGTAATTGGAATAACAATCATTCTTTAATTAGATTAACAATCTAATTAGACTAACAGTAAATTATTGGGTTTGCAAAAACAGTGTGTTCCTTTTGTCAACAACTAGATTTCTAGTGTAACAAACTGGTGAAAAATCAAGGAACTTCTGTAAATTCGTTGCAACAAATGGGTAATACACCTCTGGGGAGAGGAGGGAGATCATGTCAAATTATTGATCAAAAAGGTCCTTCTCTCACTTGCAGCATTTTACCATGCCTATGGGTGTGTTTCCATAGTCACCTGGTTCTTCTGCAGGTGTTGATGGCTGGCACTTTTCATGAGGAAATACAAGAAAAGGTGCGAAGCTGATACACATCGTGCTTATGCAGTATGGATGCCACCATGCTGGAACCAGCTCTCATTAGTTAGCTATGGCATAAATAAGGGAAGACCAAAGAGCAAGCTTAAGCCCATGACTCTTGACTGTCAGGATAAGTATTAGTTCAGCTCAGCAGAAGAGGGTAAGTAAGTGAAAGTTTGTTTTGAGCTCTCTCTCTTTAAACTACAGTAGGTTTGGAATCTTATTTCAGGCTATTTCAAAGCTACCCAAAAAAGCTAAATGTTCTGCAGGCTAGAGCAATGGAGGACTACCAACAACACAGGCTTTTGCATGCTGCCATCCGAAACAATATAGATCATATTTATGATTCATACTGTTGAACAAAGAACAAACTTTCATTTTCTAACATTGGTCCTTAGTGCCGTACTAGCAAACCAACAGATACTTTCATTAATTCAAAGAGAAGACAAACATGCAAATGTTCTCCAAATCTCAGAAGTCTATTGGAGCCATAACACACTTTCTTTGCAATTTCAGAGTTTTCCAAACTGTAAGAGTGTTGATATTCCAGCTTCCAAACACAGTTTTGTTACATGAAAGTTAAAATTTGTTGATTTTTTTTTACTAGCTGTTCAAACATATTTTTTTCAGTCTAAGCCCAGACACTTAGAAACACACTTAGACAAATTCTCACATACTACAATAATACTCAGAGGGGAAAAAAACCAACCAAACAACTTTTTCTTTATTTGCTTACTAGAGTGATAACGGAAGGGTCAAATTTTTATTTTCAGAAGAGTTCCTAATTAATGGTTTAATAATGGACCTGTTTTCATTCGTAAAATACTAAGTTCCCCGATCTAATCAAATTATGGTTAGAGACAAAACCAAGTTTTAATCAACAGTAAGAAAAAAATTTTAAAATATGGAATTATCATGTGATCAACCATTAAAAAAACCCCACATGTAAGTCAGTAAAGAAGCAGTACAAAGAGAAATGATCTTCTCTTCACCAGCGGAGAGTACTACAAAACAGTGTTTATGTTTCTGATGTGGTCAAAGGATGCATGGGCTTACTCAGGGATGTAATTCTAACTCTGCTGGCTTGGTAGCCTTAGGTTACCTCTCTGTTTCTCCTTTTGTATACTTTGAACACATGCATAACCTTCAAAATTGAAATGTTCCCTATGGTGGCATAACATTTAGTGATACTCATAACAAAATACATGCAGATAGGACAGTTGTTTCTTTAGTACACTTGTGTCTCATTTCAATCAAGCAGTGCAAAAATGAGTGTATCTGGATGAAGATCCTATGCAAATAAGATCCTGTTGAAAAAAATCTGTGAGTTCCCAGCATTAAACAGTTTAACTGTACTCCCCTTAGTCTATTCAAATTAAAACTGTTGGTTCATACTCTCCCCTTTTTTCCATTTCCTTGTTCTGCTGTCGTTCACATCTGTCAGCCAAGCAGAAGCTAATAACTATATGCCAGCCTCAAACGAGACAAGATTTGTGTTCAAACTAGGGGATTATCTTTGCATTCTGCACAAGAGCACTTGGAGGGTCATGTAATTACTAGCATGTTACCAAAAAATTATCACTGTTGCCTTTTACGTGCGTCTGAAAACAGTTACCACCCTATCAGAGGACAGAAGCAATCAATGACATGCACATTAACGCAAGTGCCTATACATCACAGCTCTGCAGATCAGCCTTTAAGTGGGAAAGGCAACATCAGAGAGTATTTGTTCCTTGGAGGGTGACATGTCTAAGACTGATTGTAAATCCAAGACAAACCTTTTCCAGATACTTCAAAGATATTTACAATTAATTTCAAATGCCACTTATGGGCATCTGAGTTATACATCTAGCACGCATAATTATTAAACAGGCCAGCTATAATTCTGTTTATCCTTTAGCTGTAATTAATTTTACACCAGGTCACCTTATTTATGGATTAGACAAAATAATTACATCTTGAAAAGTATTATTCACTGAAAAAATTTTCTGCCATTATTTCTGTGCTCATACTCTTGGCCTTTTCTAACCTCATACTAGACTTCACACTGGTACATCATTTTCTTTTTCTGAAAGGCTGGAGGTTGCAGCATTTCTTATCTTTAGAAGCCTATCAATGACTTCAAATTATGAAATCTCTAAATAGTGGGGAGTTTATTCTGAAGTCTTGGGAAATCTTAATGTTTCACACATAGAATTACATTAATGTTTTAAGAAAATCAAAACTTTGTAAGTGTCCATTAACTCTTTTTTAAGCTTCTGACCCTTATATTTACTTAATTTTAACTTAATTTTCAGCAGCTAATGAGCATCATGTTAAAATGATCAGAATAAGAGATTTATAAGAAATGTTTATTCTAAATAAAATAAGTTGGTCACTAGCAAAACAAATTTGCTGAAAGGTTGCAGAACAAGCCACTTTTTATGCTACATGGTCTTTGGACTGCTTCAGAGCCTTCCCACCTGTGTAAGGCAGAAACCCTTCCTTCTTCGAGGCCAGATGAGTTGTGAAATCACATCACTTAAATGTGGACTGAAGTTGTAGTCCAGTGAACCATACCCCCCCCCCTCCGAAACTCTTTCTGAGGCCTGTTTGGTAGACACAGAAGTCAGGATGGTGCCTAAATTTGCTCAGTCTTTATAGTCAAGGTAGATGGCATTTGGCAGCTGGAACTTCTCCCTCTGCCCAAGACTATAGCTTGACAAAATTTGTGACTGATGCCAAGTCATATGTACCATGATGTCACATCTTCTTACTGAGAGGTGAAGTAATTTTACATACCAAGATAGTAATAGCTTTCATTAACAACACCATTTCTTTTACAGTCTGTGGCTGATAAGATTAGTAATAAGTTTATTTGACATGTACAGTTATGGTGTCAGGGAACCAGACTCGATGG
Organism: Phaethon lepturus; assembly: GCF_000687285.1. Classification (NCBI taxonomy): domain Eukaryota; kingdom Metazoa; phylum Chordata; class Aves; order Phaethontiformes; family Phaethontidae; genus Phaethon; species Phaethon lepturus. Next base: position 30,899 of record NW_010553874.1, on the reverse strand, counting down.
CTCAGAAGATCCATTCCTGGCCTATATCCTGCTCCACTAATACCAGACAGACCGTAGCTGACTTGCAAACAGTAAGGTCAGTACCTAATTAGAACTCTGCAGACTTCTTATTTCTTTAATCACACGTGTACTTAAAACATTAGCCCTCTTAACCACACTGTCACCATGCAGTTCAGAATCTACAGCTGAACAGTAGTTGAGATAATTCAGTTCCCAGTTTTAGGGTCTGTTAGACATTCCTCATTTCAAAGAAGAAACTGAATTTATTTGCTGCAGTCTTAAACGGTAGTGACTACACACTGTAAAGTGGTGGGGTTTTGCACGCCTGAGGACCTGTTACCTATCACGTACCGCACAGCACAATCTGCATGCTGGTTTTAGATTGAGTATTATTAAAGAAAAGTTTGCATTTTTTTATTGCACATTTAAACATGTCCAGAATATGCAGAATTTTTAATCTGGATTGGGAATTAGCTTTTCTACTCACAGGGAGCCACAGTGGCAGGCTGCTCCACGGGGGAAGTGGAGCAGGGGGGCAGGGTGCTGGCCTGAGAGGTGCTGGCCTCACCTCCTGCAGTGCTCAGCAAAGCCGGCAGAGATGGTGGCTGCTGGGGTCAGCCCAGAGGCCAGAGCAAGTCTACAGTGATGAGGCAGGTCCCAGGTCAAGCCAACACGGCACATCTGCATCTGGGTCTCCTCCGTGGCCCAAATCACCAAGGGGCCAGGCCAGGCATGGCACAGTTGCGGCACAGTTGCAACACAGCTGCAATGCAGCTCTGCTGGGATCTGAGGGGAAAGTGGCTGCTTAAAAGCTGTTCCTGAGTGAAGCTGGAGGAGCCTCTGCCAAGGCCTTTGAGCAGACTTTACTTGAAGAGCCCTCTTCACAAAGTGAGACTCCCATATCATCATCTTGGTCATCCCTGAAACTCCTGGAGGGGGCATGTGCTCAGGGCCCTGACATCTACCTCTGCTCTGCACAATTGCAATAGACAGATATTCAGCAAGCTCTTCTTATTTATTTCAGCTTTCAAGCTCTTGAAGCTTTTACAGAATGGAGCATGAACTTCAGAAGATGTTCGTTTTCAGTCTGCTAAAATAAAGGGAAGATGGAGAAGCAATGTAACAAACTCTTAAATACTTATAGCCATTAGTAGCTTTCAAAACACATACTTTTTCATAAGGAAAATACCAGTTGACTAAAAGACTACATTCCTAAGTATTTGATGAATTTGGGCAGGCTGTTTAACAGTATTTTTTTTTTTTCTTTTTGCTACAGCTCCCTGTTAATAAGCTTCATATGATCCCTTAAATTAAAAAAAAACAAAACAAAACAAGATTTGGCACATTCCCATGTAGAGGTCAAACTCTGGTAAGGGATATGAAATAGTTGGAAAGGGGACAGGAGAGAAATAGATCCTTGGGAGACATTGTTTGGAAAATCCTTCTTAGAAAAGTTAGTAGATAGATTAGTTTGGTAAAGGCAGAGAATGGCATAAAGATTTGAGGGGTAACTAAAATTCTACAGAAAATGTTTGAAGTTAAATAGCGAAAAGTGTAGGGTAGACAACAAAGGCAGTAGAAGCACATGGGTTGTAATGCTGTCTGCTTTCTTAGGTCATATGGGGAAAACTGGCTAAGGAGGAGGTATGATGGCAAGCAGTGTGACTCTTCAGCTTCAATGGTGAAGCTCCAGATCCTGCAGTGTATGCAAGGAGGCTTGCACCCAGACAGGCCGGCAACTAATGGTTCCTTCCATAGCCGATAAAAATCTCAAATACCTTCAAGTGAGGGAAGATGTCTGTGGACAATGTGGACACTTGAGCAATGGCAGTAAAGAAAAATAACCAAATACTTAAGCTAAAAAACACCTTGAAAAGTAAAATAACAACTACAATAATAATAATAATAAATAAGTAAATAAATGGTCTATAGGTTGCTTCTGAGGCTCTTAAATCACTCTTGTGTCAGAAGGAGCTATGGGGTGATTTTTTTATAGGTAACTTCTCCAGGAAGCTTTATTGTGGACTCCAGGCAATTGAGTCCAGCACTGCTTTGTTGGAGGGCTTATTCTCCAACCTTTCAGCAGATCAACTGCTTTTGGAAAGCTTTTCAGGAAGTACAAACACAGGACCAAGACATCTTTTTTCCCTCAATTCCAGGACATTCATTTCTGATTCATACAGTTTGTATACAATAGCATAGCTTCTGATCTTTTTTCTTATAAGACTGTATTGGGTTTGCGTGGCAAGTTTTGGGTAGCAGGAGGGCTGCAGGGGTGGCTTCTGTGAGAAGCTGCTAGAATCTCCCCTTGTGTCCGACAGAGCCAATGCCAGCCGGCTACAAGAGGGGCCCTCCGCTGGCCAAGGCTTGAGCCCATCAGCGATGGTGGTAGCGCCTCTCTGATAACACGTTTAAGAAGGGGAAATAAAACAGTACACAGCATTTTGCAGACAGAGAGAAGAGTGAGAATGTGAAAACAGCTCTGCAGACACCAATGTCAGTGAGGAAGGAGGGGGAGGAGGTGCTTCACGTGCCAGAGCAGGGACTCCTCTGCAGCCCGTGGTGAAGACCACGGTGAGGCAGGCTGTCCCCCTGCAGCCCATGGAGCTCCATTGTGGACACGGGAGCCCACATTGGAGCAGGTTTGCTGGCAGGACTTGTGACCCCATGGGGGACCCATGCTGGAGCAGTCTCTTCCTGAAGGATGGCACCCCGTGGAAGGGACCCAGGCTGGAGCAGTTCATGAAGAACTGCAGCCTGTGGGAAGGACTCACATTGGAGAAGTTCGTGGAGGACTGTCTTCCATGGGAGGGACCCCACGCTGGAGAACAGGAAGAGTGTGAATCCTTCCCTTGAGGAGGAAGGAGCAGCAGAAACAACATGTGATGAACTGACTGCAACCCCCATTCCCCATCCCCCTGCACCGCTTGGAGGGTGTAGGTGGTAGAGAAATTGGGAACAAAGCTGAGCCCAGGAAGAAGAGAGGGGTGGGGGGAAGTTGTTTTAAGATTTGGTTTTAACTCTCATTATCCTTCTCTGATTTTGATTGGCAATAAATTAAGCTAATTTCCCCAAGTTGAATCTGTTTTGCCCATGACAGTAACTGCTGAATGATCTCTCCCTGTCCTCCTCTCAACCCATAAGCTTCTCGCTATATTTTTTTCTCTCCTCTGTCCAGCTGAGGAGAGGGGAGTGATAGAGCGAAAATCTGCAGCCTGTGGGAAGGACTCACATTGGAGAAGTTCGTGGTGGACTGTCTTCCATGGGAGGGACCCCACGCTGGAGAACAGGAAGAGTGTGAATCCTTCCCTTGAGGAGGAAGGAGCAGCAGAAACAACATGTGATGAACTGACTGCAACCCCCATTCCCCATCCCCCTGCACCGCTTGGAGGGTGTAGGTGGTAGAGAAATTGGGAACAAAGCTGAGCCCAGGAAGAAGAGAGGGGTGGGGGGAAGTTGTTTTAAGATTTGGTTTTAACTCTCATTATCCTTCTCTGATTTTGATTGGCAATAAATTAAGCTAATTTCCCCAAGTTGAATCTGTTTTGCCCATGACAGTAACTGCTGAATGATCTCTCCCTGTCCTCCTCTCAACCCATAAGCTTCTCGCTATATTTTTTTCTCTCCTCTGTCCAGCTGAGGAGAGGGGAGTGATAGAGCGGCTTTGGTGGGCACCTGGAATCCAGCCAAGGTCAAACCCAACACAAAGACCTAAAGTAGCCCCAGAGTCTTTAATGGAGCTACTTCAGATTGAAATTGCTGGCAATAAGACTGAGAGGAAACCATGTTATCTATATGCCTGCCTTCATACTGAGAAAGAAAAATATGAAACTGTACTTACACCAAAGTTTGCTGGTTTAGTTACAGACCCTGAAGACAAAATTGTGTGACTATTATTCCAGTTAAAAGTATTATCCTGGCTACTGTTACGGGGTGTTTTTTTTTTGTTTTGAAGGAAGCAGGCCATGCTTAGCTATGTGATCATAAAACATACTCCACAATTTTCTTCTATTATACACAAAAGTGTAAAGGGTTTAACTTTATTACAGTACATTGCTACACAGGAAATTAAGGCCTTTTCTCTCTACATTTTGTGTGATCATCTTTGCTAAGGTATTGTTATGAGAACTCAAAAGGCAGTGTATTTTAATGAGAAAGGGACTAAAATAATATTAACACAATTAAAAATAGCTGCGAGACAAGTTACTGAAGTGCCAAGAACATAATAGATATATATAAAAGATTTAAATAATTTTAAATATCAGAATATTAAGTTATATCTTAAAATATAAAAAAATTAATTCCTTTTTCCTGTCTATAATGGAATCATAGAATCTTTGGGTTGAAAAGGACCTTTTATGGTCATCTAGTCCAACCCCCCTGCAATGAGCAGGATCATCTTCAACTACATCAGGTTGCTCAGAGCCGCATCCAACCTGACCTCAAACATTTTCAGGGATGGGGCATCTACACTTCTCTGGGCAACCTGTGCCAGTGTTTCACTACTGTCATCATAAAAAATTTGTTCCTTAAATCTAGTCTAAGTCTACCCTCTTCTTGTTTAAAACTGTTACCCTTTCTCCTATCAGAAGAGGCCCTGCTAAAAAGTCTGTCCCATCTTTCTTATAAGCCCCCTTTAAGTACTGGAAGGCTGCAATAAGGTCTCCCCGGAGCCTTCTCTTCTCCAGGTGAATAATCCTAACTCTCTCAGCCTGTCCTCATAGGAGAGGTGTTCCACCCTCTGATCGTTTTGGTGGCCCTCCTCTGGACCTGCTCCAACAGGTCCATCTCTTTCCTATGATGAGGGTTCCAGAGCTGGATGCATTACTGTCCTGTTTTCAGCTGGGATAGAATTACTTTTGTTCATAGAAGCTAGTGTGATGCTACATTTTGCATTTGGGATGAAAAAATATTCATAACGTGATGATGTTTTCAGTTGTTGCTAAGCAGTCAAGGACTGTTCAGCTCCTCATTCTGGCCTGCCAGCGAAAAGGCTGGGGGTGCACAGGAAGCTGGGAGGGGACACAGCTGGCCAAGGAGGTATTCCATACCATGTGATGTCATGCTCAGTATATGAAGCTGGGGCAAAGAAGAAGGAAACGGGGGGACATTCAGAGTTATGGTAATTATCTTCCCAAGTAACTATTACATGTGATGGAGCCCTGCTTTCCTGGAGATGGCTGAACTCCTGCCTGCCGATAGGAAGTGGTGAATGAATCCCTTGTTTTGCTTTGCTTGCGGTGTGGCTTTTGCTTTACCTACTAAACTGTCTTTATCTCAAACAATTAGTTTTCTCACTTTTGCTCTTTCAGTTCTCTCCCCTGTCCCACTGGGGAGGAGTGAGCAAGTGGCTGTGTGGGGCTTAGTTTCCAGCTGGGGTTAAACCACGACAGTCCTTTTTGGCACCCAATGTGGGACTCGAAGGGTTTGAGATAATGACAGATTTGATTGGAATGTGCTAGATCGAATTTATAGCTGTTATTGCTGTGTAGCTATTAACTGACAGGCCCCTGTGCTTGCCACGGGGGTAGCTTGCCTTGCTGTACGCTTGAGCCTGGTGCTCGTTAGTGGCTGCTTTTTGCTTTCACTGCTGCCGTGCTGCTGCACCGCTGATGGTCTGACCCTGCTGTGCCTGGGAACATGTTGATAACAGCAACAGCGACGTGCCTGGGCTGGCACATGGCCGGGGCATCGCTGCTGTTTCTGTGCTGCTGTACTGGACAGGCTGGAAGTCCTCTGTGAACTCGAGTCAAAGGGACTGTGGCCTGTAGGTGAGTCCATGTCAGAGCAGGTACATCTCAAAACATCTGTGGCCATGGTTACGTCTGTGCCGCAGCAGGTATACCTCTGAAGGCATTGTGGCACAAGGGTAAGTCTATGCTGCAGAAGGTGTATCTTGAAGCATCTGTGCCTGTGGATAAGTCCAAGTTGCAGCAGGTACACCTTTAATTATCAGTGGCTGCGCATGAGTTCATGCTGGAGCACCTCAAAGCATGTAGCCACGGATAAGCCCTCGACAGTATAGGTACATTCTTGGAGGGACTGGAACTATGGGTAAGGTCACGCTGGCGCAGTTTTACTTCTGAAGGGACTGTGTCTGTGAGTAAGGCCATGCTGCAACAGTTACATCTCTGAAGACATTGTGGCCCATGGATAAGGCCACTTTGGAACAGGTGCACCTCGAAGCAACTGTGGCTGTGGATAAGTCTTTGCCGCAGCAGCTATACCCCTGGAGAGACTGTGGCTCACAGAAGGGACAGCAGGCTGTGGATAAGTCCAAGCTGGAGCAGGGGCAAGGGGAGGAGTTCATTGCAATGTTAACTCCTATGGTCCAGTACAAAGGGCCCAGGGGTGGAGATTATAATGGATATATCTTTAAAATGTTTTCACCTGTGATTTGAATTGCATATTATAGGAAATACTGTAGCAGGAACCACTTGAACCAGTGGAGGACAAGCCTTACAAGAAGCAGTGCAAGTGCAGGAGTGACCCAAGCTGAGCTGCCTTTGCTGCCCAGTAACTTGTCACAACACACCACGTCTCCTGTGTTGAGTGACCACCACAAGAGATGGAGCCCAAAGTTATAGACTAAATGAACTCAATGGACGTTTCATGGACATTTGTGGACATTTCACAGACATTTTACAGGGATGGTCTATAGACTAAGTGAATGATAATCTGTGCATTATATCAAAGCATGGGAAGGGAGGAGGTGGTTAATGAGAATATATTGGATAGTGTGGTACCAGAGCATAACGTAAATGATATGGAATAAGGGGTGGCTACTGTCCTGCTTCAGCTGGGATACAGTTAATTTTCTTCACAGAAGCTAGTGTGAGGATATGTTTTGGATTTGTGATGAAAAAATGTTGATAACGTGCTGATGTTTTGAATTGTTGCTAAGCAGTCAAGGACTGTTCAGCTCCTCATGCCAGCCTGCCGGCAAGAAGGCTGGGGGTGCATGGGAACCTGGGAGGGGACACAAACAGGACAGCTGGCCGAGGCTGGCCAAAAGGATATTCCCAGCTGAAACCAGAACAATAATTCCAGGGGGGGTCTCAGCAGAGTGGAGTAGAGAGACAGAACCACCTCCCTCAACCTGCTGGCCATGTTTCTTTGGCTGTAGCCCAGGAGACAGTTGGCCTTCTGGGCTGTGAGCGCACATTGCCGGCTCATGACCAGCTTTTCATTAACCGGTACCCCCAAGTCCTTCTCAGCAGGGCTGTTTTCAAGCCCTTTGTCACCCAGTCTTTACTGATACTGGGAGTTGCCCAGATCCAGGCGCAGAACCCTGCAATTGGCCTTGTTGAACCTCATGAGTTTCACATGGGCCCATTCCTCGAGCTTGTCCAAGTCCCTCAGGATGGCATCTTGTCCCTCAGGCACATCAACAGCATCACTCAGCTTGGTGTCATCTGCAGTCTTGCTGAGGGTGCACTTGGTCCCGCTGTCTATGTCACTGATGAAGATATTAAAGAGTATTGGTCCCAGTAGAGACCCCTGAGGGTCACCACTCGTCACAGATCTCCATCTGGACGTTAAACCATTGACCACTACCCTATGGATGCAACCATCCAACTAATTCCTCATTCACCCAACAGTCCACCCATTAAATCCATCTCTCTCCAACTGAGAGAGAAGGATGTTGTGGGGGACCGTGTCAAAGCCTTAGAGAAATCCAGGTAGATAACACCGGTAGCTGTTCCCTTGTCCACTGATGTAGTCCCTCCATCCTAGAAGGCCACAAGGTTGGTCAGGCAGGACTTGCCCTTGGTAAAGCCATGATGGCTGTCTCGAATCACCTCCTTGTTCTCCATGTGCCTCAGCATAGCTTCTAGGAGGATCTGTTCCATAATCTTCCCAGGCACAGAGGTGAGGCTGACAGGTCGATACTTCCCAGGGTTCTCCTTACTAGTTTTTTCAAAATGGGTGCAATGTTTCCCTTTTTCCAGTCATCTGGGACACCACCTGACTGCCAGGACTTTTCAAATACCATGTATTGTGGCTTGGCAACGGCATCAGCCAATTCCCTCAGGACTTTGGGATGTATCTCATCAGGTCCCATAGACTTATGTATGTTCAGGTTCCGTAGGTGGTCTCAAATTTGATCTTCCCTTACAGTAGGAAGGACCTTGCTCCTCCAGTCCCTGTCTTGCAGTCCATTCCCTCAAGAAGTGTGGGACGAGAGGTTGTCAGTGAAGACTGAAGCAAAGAATTCATTGAGTACCTCAGTCTTCTCCTTATCTGTTGTTGCCAGTTTGCCAGTCTTGCTCATCGAGGTGTGTCTGCTGTCTTTGACCTTCCTTTTCTGGCTGACACACTGGTAGAAGCCCTTCTTACTATTCTTTGCATCCTTTGCCACGTTCAACTCCAGCCATGCCTTGGTCCTCCTGACCCCACCCCTACACAACCAGGCAGCATCCCTGTACTCATCCCAGGACACCTGTCCCTGCTTTCTCTGCCTGTGCATTTCCTTCTTGATCTTTAGTTTGCCGAGCAGGTCTCCACTCAGCCACACTAATCTCCTGCCTTCCTTTCCTGATTTCTTACACCTGGGGATCAAGAGGTCTTGCCCTCTATTGAAAGCATCCTTAAAGATCTGCCAGCTCTGTTCTGCTCCCTTGATCCTGATGGCAGTTTCCCAAGCAAAATGTAGGGAAGGGTATGATATACTGGAATATTAGCTGGATTATTAAAACTCTTTAAACCCATTTTATCATACGTGACTGAGAGTTACATCAAATTCTTTTACAGTAGCAGCTGAGGTTTCCCTATGTGTCTTTCTGAGGCAGTGTACACACTTCAGAGCTCAGGTCTTGTGACTTATGTGGCACGTGACATGAAGTCCTATATGAGTGTGTATTAGTTAGGAGGGCCAGGGACTCACTGCCATGCATGCCCACCTTTGTTATCCAACAGGTCTGGCGGAGAGGGCCGCCTGCGGATTTTCCCGTCAGATGGGTTATGCTCGATTGCACACATCCGTCATATAACCAAAATACTTGGATGGAGAGCATTTTTTGTTATATTCAAATTTAGTTTGGACAGCAATTTGTCAACTGTAGCACCTTGCTTTGGGAGTTATTGGGTATGCTGTGCCTGTTCTGCCAAACCATGAAGGTTTTTAACTATCCACTTCTCACTGAAATCCAACCTGACAAGAAGCTATGTCCTGTGTAGCAAACACTCAATTTGCAGCATGCTGACCACAGTCAATAACACCAGAACACTGAGCACAAAATATATAAAACCAATTCAGATTTTGTTCCTATCCTTTTTTGATGGATGTCCTTAGATAGATGACAAGGCATTCTTGAAACACTTCAAAGATCCTTATGGCTGGGTATTCATCCATCGTATCAGCTCTCTTCTCACAGAATAACTAATCTTCAGTAATTCTTAATGCATGGAAAAAAGAAAATCCGCATGTTACAGGGAAGTGGGCTTTTTAAGGGATAGAGAAGAACTGCACACTGACAGAATTCATGACTGAGCACCCCAAACTTTTTTCTATCAAGAATAACATTTACATTAATGGGATATTTTACCATCAGCAAAAAATCACCAACTGTTGCCAGAGCAGCCTGCTTTTACCCATTCCAAGGGCAGGCCAGATGTTCCTGTTACACCCCCACACCAGTCTCCAGCACTCAGCTCCCAGCAAGCACAGAAAGAAATGCAGCAATTGCTCATTGTGGCAGCATCCTCTCAGCTTGCCCCTTAACGTTAGGGTAAAATGAACTATGATTACCATATGGGAACACTTTGGCTTACGGATTCAGGTAATACTTAATGGGAATAAAAGTAAATAGTGTTAGGTGCAAAAAAAGGAACATAACAAAAGGCTGTGTGATATGTAAAGATATTTTTCTTTCTTTAGAAAATCACTGCGTGACATGAATAGGAAAACCAGTGAGATCCACAAAATCCAAAGTAAGGGTTTCAAAGTTTCAAAGTAAGGACCAGTTACTTTGGTTATTTATAGCACAGCAAACATCAATGAGCTCAAAGATTGATGTAAATACTGGAAAAATCTCCTATCGCACAAAGGAGTTAAATGCATAATAAGCATAATAACAAGTCCTCTCTGAAAAGTGAGCTTTATGGTGTGTCCCTGCAAATACAATCAAGATCATCTCATGTGTACATACAAGTGTCAGTTTGTGACATGTGGATTTATAAATTCTCATTTACACAGAACAGTGTAATTTCTCTGTAATTAAGGAATCACAACACGCCATGATAATTGTTGCAAAATGTGGTAGCATATATCTCAAAAAGCTGTTCCATAGCTTTGATTGAAAACCTCTTTTCTAGAAAAACCTGAAACCAATTTGTCACTTCAAAACAATTGCTCTCCTCTTCTCCAGCTTTCCCCCACAAATAAGGTGTCAGAAGAAATATTTAAATTCTTAGCAACCAAGTAGGAATTACAATTCCATCACAGTACCTCGGTAATAGTACAGAACAGTTTTTCAGATGAGTTCTAACTAGGGAAATTAGAACAGATGTAACATCCAAATTCATTTTACTAATTTAGAAGTTCATAATTAGTATGTCCAATTTGATTATGGTACCATATCATCAAGATAAAATAAACAGATATGTAAATCTACATTCACATATCACTAGACTCAGTTTTAATATATTTATATTTTTAGGTTTCACTCACTGTAAATTAGTGGGATACTGAAGAAATTTTTTTGATCTGATGCCCAGTATTAAATTAAATAGAATACTCACTATCTAAATTTATTTCAGCAGATGACATCATCAGCTATCCAATTATTTTAGTACTATTTGGCACAATGTAATTTAAAAAGACCTTGTATGCAGGCAAAGCACTTAATTCCCCAGCAAATTAATCCCTTTGGTGCAATACTCAAAGGCATGAGGATAAAGAAAAAAAAAAAACAACAAGCAGCCTCTTTCGGATCAGCGTAATGTTGCAGCAAGTACCAAGTACTTTTTGCCCTGTTAATACAAGTGATTTGTTTTAACTCGACATTTACCTTACTGCATAGGAAATGGATTACATTCCTTCTGTATGATACTGTTTGATAATGCTCAGCACCAGTTGTTTGGAAAACCAGGTTCCACTTGTCTTTTAAAAATATGTTTATGTAAGCTACACAGCTGCCTGCACAGTAAAGGGGAAATCCAGGAGACACTCGAAGAGCTCATAATAATACGGTCAAAATCTGTAAAATCTCCCATGCTCCTCATGAAGGAGGAAGTGAGGTGGCCGAGGCAGTGTTTGTGTGATAAATCTTAAAAGCTGTGCAGCTTAAATAAGAGGCTTTATGAAACAGAGCATCTAAGGGGGAAAATCCTAGAAGATAGCAGCCCCCACAGAAGAATCCTACTTTGAGTAAGGTTGAGTCAGAGCTGACAAAGCCTTCTTAAGCTACCATATAAGTAATCAAATACCTAGCAAGGAAAATAAATGGAAGAAGAACTGAATGTCCTGGGATTTCTATTAAAACAGATCAATATAGGATTATGGACAT
>NW_010553874.1:5878-19358 GCF_000687285.1 Phaethon lepturus | reverse complement strand
CAGCAGGAAAGCAGAGATTTCTCAGACACCTACTGAATAAGCAGGCAAGCCTGTTCAGCACCAGGAATCATTTTGCTTGAAGAAGGTTTAACAACATGAACTAAAAATAATTATGAAGGTATCTGTGCAAATGACCAAATTCCAGCATCTGAAAAACAAATTCAGTAGTATCTAGATAACCTGCAGTTGTGACCTCTGCTGTGGATGCAGGGTGTGATTCTCCTACAGCATGTCCAAAATGATATGTCTCAGCTGTAAGAAAGCATGAAGATGGTATCCAAAAGCTAGTCACCAAAAGATCTGGTACAGTGGTGTCTTCAAAATATATCTCTGAAAATCGTGATCAACTATTTCTTTCAGTCTGCAAGAGTTCCATCAGGAAGTTGACGGAGAGGGGAATATAACTTTATCAGTCATTTCCTAGAGTTTGAGTTATATTTACTATACCAACTATAACTGGGAACTACAGACGAAGCTAAGAACTTGTGACAAAAATTACTATCTGGTGATAAGTATCACAGGCTTTTCCTCCTGGGTGATGACCCAATTAGTTTCTTAATCACTTCCTAACGGTGCATTCTTAATTTGCTGCAAGATGTGAATATGCATGCATGACTACAGTTAGTCACTGACTCACGTGACTGATAACAAGCAGGTTCTAGACAGCACATCAAGAAAGCTGCAGTTAGGAATAGGCTGGAAAACAGTATATTTTGTACTGTCAAAGTAGGAATATTTTGTGTTTATGTCCTGCTATTCAGTGTATTCAGCAGAAAGTTAGGGCTTTATCTTCGGTTCCTGCATTTAGTAGAGATGGCAATCCACAAAATCAATTTTGTTGCATGCCACACTGGTTATCTATAAAGAAGCACACATTTAGAAAGATCAGGGAAAAATCTGAATATGCTCCAGTTATCTCCATGATTTTCTGTCCCATTTTCTTTCCCCCACACCTGTTATTGAAGGGTGTGAGTACTGTGTTTACCGTGTCCAGAAACAGTAGTGATCTCTTTCACATAAACACACACACAACTGGATTGTGTACCTCTGCGTAACGGCTGCGTAGACACTCAAACCCGCTCCATGAGAACCAGCTCACATCCCCAAATGGCGCTGTGCCCTGCCATCTGAGATGGCATGGGTTTGTACTAGCTGACTGTCATTTCTTTCTTTCAACTCAATGTCATTATACATCACAGATACTAATCACAGAATCACAGAATCGCTATTATTAATTTTGAGGAATCAAATTGCTCCTTAGTGTAATATTAATAACAATCCCAAATCACTTTCTTTCCTGCAAATGTTTTGCAACTGCAACTGATTACAAGGGGTAAATCAAGTAACATTTCACCAACGTCTCTTTTCTTTGGTCAAATGGCAAAATTCCTCAGAAGTCTTAGTTAAAAATGTAGTTACCCATTATACTTTACAGTCTTATCATTCGCCTAGGGGAGAACTGGAAAGTAAAAGTGAAGAACTAGAAAGATTTAACTTCACATTAGTGAAATTTCAAATGACACTAAATTATCAGGAGTTGCAAAAGGCAATGAAATCTGACAAACAGAGAAGCAGATGTTACTGAAACTAAGTACATTATTCTCTTTTGAATTATACTCTCTTTGGCTAAAGGAGAGCTACCTCAATGTGATGTGAATATTTTCCACCAATGTTACTCTATTGTTATATTTTATTGGAGATATGAAATGAATAGCAATATATCATACCATAGTACAGAAACTGCTGATCTATCCATACTACATAAAATAATCTTAAATACTTTGGACTTAGAAATTTTGAAAGCTTCTGGATTCAAGCCTAGGAATGACCTTGGACAAAAAATTAGGCATTACTTTGCAATGCACCGTGGCTGCCAGAGAAGCCACTTTGGGGCCACTTATGTAAATGTTTCATGCCAGAAACCACAGAGATAATATTCTCAGCCTGATGGTTATGAACAGGCATGAGAGTCACAGCCTCTTTGACCTTCCCTTTACTATAAATAGGAGGGAGATAGCAGCTAGATGTACATATATGTGATGAGGGTTCAGTATAGAAAGGGTAACAGTGATACAGAAAAAACTGAGCATTGTTTCTCAGAGAAGTTGGTATGGAGTATTAGAAAAATCACATTGCTCAAACCAAGAAAGAAATGCAAAGAGCAAAAGTAACTGCAGCTACTCTAAAATTTAGCACATTATTGCATAATAATTCAGTGAAAGTTAAAACTATACCAACTTACTGAGGGGAGCAAGATTGTTTTAGGATTTCTGGAGAGAAGCCCAAGTTCAAAACATTTTTCACAGGAAGGGATATTCCTCGACTGAAGATGTTTGTTGAAGTGAAGGTGGATTTTCACTTTCTTGGTCTTTTCCTGCTCCATCATTGTGAGTAGCTGTTTAATTTTATAATGCTTGCAATATGCATTTAGAACTATTTGCAATTGGAAAATCTAAAGGTTTCACAATTTTTGGAAATGATCAAGAGTCTCTCCATTCATGCTCAGGTTTCCATACAGGTAAGCAGATTCTTTCCTTGTCTACAGGACAGTTATCACTTATATATGAAAGAGGTGATGACACAACCTCTCCACAGTGCATAGGCAAGAAAACCAGTAAAAAGCTGATATTGCCTCAGGAGAAGAGTTTTATTTAAAGCAGCAAGAGTAGTACCATTACAACTGAGGAAGTTGAGTGCAGTACTCAAGCACTGTCAAGCGCAGAGTACTGCACTTGACAGCGACCTGGACCTGTTACAGCTGGCCCGTTCTCACTGCCCCACTCCTCCTCCTGTAGCTGCCCTCCAGGCAGCAGCAGCTCCGGGGTCCGGCTGCCACGTGGTAGGAGCTGCCTCCTTCCCACACGGCCGGCAGTGGGCTGAAGGAGAGCATCCCCAGGGCTTGGGTTAGCCTGTGGGCCTTCTGCCAAACCAGGCTGTTTAAGGAATAATAAAAAACAAAGTTTGATAAAATAAGTAAATTAAAACATCTTTAAATATTGTGACCTGTTGTTTGCAGAAACTCTCTAAACCGCAGGAGATGGCAAAAAGGCTCGTTAAGTGGTGCAGAAATTCACAGTAAATCTACAGGATTCTCTGTTCATAGGCAGTTTTTAACTACAAAAATATCTACTAGCTTTTGCTTTCCTGAAGTCATCCTGAATCAGGTTTGGGGACCTATCTAGTCAAACATTATTTTTCTGCCTGATTTAAGTAGACAAGGATGATTACCATTCTGCTGTTATTTACTCAACTTTTATTGAGGTTATACATCTATGCCAAAGGTTATCTCGACTTATTTCTTCTGCTGACTGCTTTTATCAAGGACTATATCTCATGACATTAAGTGGAAAACCATGCAGTACAAGGAACGTAAGAAATAGCACAGCATATTAACTTCTAATATGGCATAAAGCAGCTTTAATGAAATATGGGCAGTTGATTCCAGAGTGCTAATTATTCTTGTTTCAGACAAAATTAAAACTACTTCAAGTAACTATGTCATTTTCTGGATGTAACAAGCAGCATGAAAAGATCATTCTTTCATAAAAGATAGCAAATAAAGTGATCATCAGCTTAGCGTGGCAGGCAAACAGAGCTGTCAAAGGAAACCCATTTAATCAATTTTCTTTAAAAGTCACCTTTCATCTACTCCTGCTTCACAGGGTTTAGATTCTTTTTTTGTCTGACTTGTATGTATTATTTTCATTTTCTACACATTCCCCATTCCTGTTGCCTCAAGTTCATTGTTAGTAAAGTAGCCTGTATGTAGAAAAACTGCTTTTTGTAAATGCACAGGGTTATTACATAAATCCTGTCCTATCCCCATATAAAATAACTTTGCACCTTGCGGGATCAAGGCTCATCTCTGAGAGGCTGTGCAACACTCTCCTGCTCAGGTGAGTGTGTAACTATCAACATTTTAATGCCAGTCCCTATTTTTTTGTAGTTCCTGAAATAATGTTTCTTGGGGAAGAGGAGTTCACATACTTTACAGGGAATGTCCTGTACAAATGGAATAGTCACATACCAGCAGAATTTATTTTTTTATTATTATTTTACCTTTTTCCCCAGTTAATAAGGCAAAACAGGTCAATAGAGTTATGTAGGTTCTTAAAATATGCCAGAATTCATTTTCAGTCACGTGAGGTGTAACAGTTCCCCTGGCTCCATGTCCTTGCAGTAATCACAGAAATATTCTGTGAATGTAGAAGAGACCTGAATGCTTATGCTATATGGAGCCAGAAGACAGGAATAAGAAAGAAAGAAAAGAAAACAGAATGATGCCTGCTAAATTTTACAGAAGAATACTTTGTCAAATGACCCAAGTTCAGAAGATATCAACTCGAATCAAAGTTTATGTGAAAAAAAAATTGAGTACTCAAAATGTCTAACATTTATTAATTACTTTGATTTTCATTATATGGTACTAATTTAATTAGAAATTAATATGAATATAGCACACATAACACGATTTATAATATTCTGCTGTAAGTCAGCATTTACTGAATATGCCTTGTTGAATGCTAGTTTTCAGAAACTATTCATTTGTGATTCCAACTAAAAGATATCGCCTCAGAATGTATTCTTACCATGAAATATTTTGTTGAGTATTTTCCCCTGTTGGAAGCTTTCAGTATTCAAACTAAAATAAAATATTTTTTCTAAATTGTAAAAGTTTTGGGAAAAGCTAGTGTCTTCAGTTTTGGTATAATTGAAATATATTTCCTTGTTCTAAGTGACCATAGACTATAAAACTAGTCTTTGCAGGTACAATGACAAAGCTGCACATCATGACAATGAATAAACATAGGGAATTATAAACACTATTATTTAATTTTCAAAAAATAATGAGTACTATAGAAGCAACTATGTACTACATCAACTTTAATATATGACTGCTTCCTCCAGTTTTAATGTGTTGTCACAAACCACACTAATTACACTAGGTATTATCAGTATTTCAGGTGTTTCCTTAACTAAGTGGTTGTGGTTTACTGGCTGACTTTTGAAAAGTTTAATTTTGAAAATTTGGGTCTACAGCTTTAAAATCTTTTGGCAGGTGACAAGAAAAAAAAAAAAACAAAACATCCAGGTCATTTGATTCAGTGAATTTGGGCAGTATCCATAATGGTAATATATGATATACAAATTAAAAAATTATTAACTGATGGTAGCCTGTGATAACCTTCAGCTATACAATAGTCAATAATAATTGACATGAACAACAAATCTAACTATGAATGACAAAATCTGGTACCACATGGTAAAAACCTTGTGAAAGAAAAAAGAAGATGCCAGCTGTAGGAGACCTTTTATGGTCTATACTATGCCACATAGTGAGTACACATTAACATTACTGTTATGGATTAATCATTTCAATGAATTCTAAAATGCTGCATGGAAGGGAACCCTGTGGAAGGGTTCCAGCCTCTTGCTATTAATTTTTATCCTTAACGTCTTTTAGTCTGTGGGATTTTTATTGAAAAGCTTGGTTTAACGATCTTGGCTTATATCTTATTTATGAACAACCATAACATGAAGCACATAAAAATCTGATATAACAGTTTCATTTTAAAATACTGTGACTATGTATTAGCTAACTGCATTATATCTTTGGAGTTACATTTGCTCATCTAATACAAAGCAGGATCTGCCTTAAAAATGAGGACAGGGAAAACAGCATCCACAATAATTTGAAATTTTACAGACTTTTTATGATCTGGTGCAGCAGATTTTAGGTACTTTAAGACTCTTCCTGATCTCAATGGAGGTATCATAGGAGTGAAGTTAAGCATACAGCTACGTTTTCTCCATCATGAATCATGAATTAGTTAGAAATGCCTTGGAAGTGCCTAACAAAGGGAAGTCCAAGAGGACAATCAGTGCAGCAAAAACGTTATCAATCTCTTTGATATATTTGTCTAACACTTTTGGAGGGGAAGGGAGGAAGCTAGTTCAGCTATTGGAAGTTATGGGAAATTACTTCATGTAACTTTGCAGAGTAGTAAGGAAAAATCTCATCAGATTTGTTTGGCTTTGTTTTTATTCAGTGTTAGTTCTAAAAGCTACAAGATGGTAAGCTGTACTAGAAGGCTCAGATAGCATTTCTATATACAACGCATACTTCTCTCAAACAATTTCTCTCTGATTTGCTTTTTTTTCTTTTTCTTTCTTTCATGTTTTAACATAACAACAGTGATAGTAGTAATTTAATAAATAGTAGTAATGATAAAAATAATATTAAAGGGTGGAATAAAACTTATTAAATATCCTTTTTCAGTGCTTCAAAACTTTAAGATATACTCTTTTGGTCAGAATACAGTTCATCTTTCATAAGAGTTGTTTTGGTTTTTTTAAATTATAATTAAGTATCAATTCAACCTTTCTTGCCTTATGTAGGTCCTTGAAAAGGAACATAACCCTTCCTTTTTATGTTGCTGTCAGTAATTATATAATACAATTATATGCAATAATTGTATATTCCAATAAAAATTACACATCACTTCTGTATGGTCTTAGAGTATCTTAAGATCCTCATCTTGAATCCTTACATATTTCAAATAAAATGCAATAAGTGCCTTACATATCTCTAGGAATAAGAGCAAGAGTACAACTACTCTACTGCCTAAGTGAAACGCTCAGCGTGGTCCCAAATGAGCGTATATTTGACTCAAACAGAGCCTCAGGTCTGCTTCGGAGCCAGTAAGATTCCCATAAAGAAACCTTGGGGCTTTGGCGCTAGAATTGTTGAGTATAAAGTGTAGCACATGAGACTGCAAACCAGACAGCCCAGTTGTACAAGTACATCCAAGAAGTTATAATGACTCAGAGGTATCACAGAGTATTCAGGCACAGAATAACACAGCACAAACACACAACTAGGTTAGTTCAAATCTGGCTTGAATGGATGAACTGGATCTGTATGTAAGGCCACATACAGATATCCCTCTTCCTCTCTTCAGGAAGCAGCAAGTATTTTTAGCCTCAGGCTTTCCTCCAAGACTACAGTGCTCCTGGTGGGGGGAAACCCATTTTTCAACCCATTAAACATACACCACTTACCTTCTACCTAAACCACACGTGTTTTATTGTACGGATACTTATACTTGACGAGATGTAGGCACACAAAATTTAAAAGGAGATGCATCTATAAAGGGTAATTTTCTAGACACCTCTACCAAAAAAAGACCCCTAAAAATAAAAAAAAACCCTACACAGAAGGAACTGCCCCAAAAGCAAGGATCTACAAGTGCCTGCCTTTCCAAGCCCTCTAACAGAGACTTTCAGTAAGTCCTTGCCAGAGAATCACACTTGTCTTTTTCTTTGAAACCTCATTAGCCTGGGAACAAGATGCATTTTATCTCAGAGGAACAGTAGTCAAGAATGTTATAGACACAGATAATATATTTAGAAGTGATTTTACCCTGTAGTATTCTCAGAAAACTCCACCCCAATCCATTTCATTTGGATCTGCTGAACTGCAAGCAAGTCTTCACATTTATCTGAGAATTTACGTTATCAAACACCATTAATGGACAAAACTTATTTTTCAAATTACATAAGTCAAGGCCTTGATGTCAGAAAAGCTTTATTAAAATCATCTGTCCACAGTTTCTTCTGTTTTAAATCCAAGGAAAACTGAATACTGTCCCACCAAAAGAAGTGAAATTACACCAAAACTTTCATAGCTCATTAGGTAGTACCATATTGCTCCATAGCCCAATATACACCTAATAAAAGATTCATCAGTATAAAAGTGAGGGGCAACTGGCTCATAGGTTGACAGAAGAGAGCAGGAGCAGCAGGTCAGGAGCAGCAGCTACCAGAGACACTGTGCTGCAGGAGACTGAATGTCATGTTTGGAAGGAACAGGGCTGGACAGAAGTAGGCGGTTGCTGTTAGCTGTTGAGGAACCAACAGTGGGAAGATGTAGGCCAGTGCATCACAAGGAGAAAACAACAGTATCAAATTATCTTTATATCAATAAACCTGGGCTGTCTGGGATAGGGATCATCACTTTTCATTTGGTTCAGTTGTTCAAATCAGTTATGTCCAGGACACTTTTACCTTGTTAATCAATGTTTCTGCAGACCAAGGAGTTAAAAAGAAAAATTAAAATTTGTCCAGTAACAGACCACACGGCAGCCCAGTTGACCTTAGTCATTTTTTCTCCCAGGGTAGCCACTGTGAGCTGTTTGATTCTCCTTAACAGCTTTTGGGACAGGTCAGTCTTCACTTCTGCCATTTTCCACCTCAGTTAAGCAGCTTAAGCAAAAAAATGTGTCGTTGCTACTAATTTTGGGCAAACCCGCTGTCTTTCTGTCTCATGGCTGCATGCAGTTTAGAGCAACTTTTTGCCCTAAAGGGGAGTGTCACTGATGTAACAAATCTGCCATGAATCGGAGTGGAATTATAATTCCTTACACAGACCTGAAAACGCAGCTTTAAATGTTTCTGCCAGGAATCTGTAGGATATGCAATAAACAATGTGCCTTGTTTTTTCCTAGTGAATGCACTAGGGAATCATTGTACTTCCCAAACCCCTGGCTCAGAATTACACATGGAGAAAGTCTCCCAGCCTCTGGAGATCAGCAACCAAAAACTCTAGAGGCACAAAACCAGTGCGCCATACGGAAGGTCAATGTGGGTCAGTCTGTGTGGACTGTATGATAAAATGACTGCCACAAAACTTGTATCCAAGCTGGTTGACAGCCGGCTGAACATGAGCCGGCAGTGTGCCCAGGTGGCCCAGAAGGCCAACAGCATCCTGGCCTGTATCAGAAATAGCATGGCCAGCAGGAGTAGGGAAGTGATCGTGCCCCTGTACTCGGCACTGGTGAGGCCGCACCTCGAGTCCTGTGTTCCCTTTTGGGCCCCTCACTACAAGAAGGACATTGAGGTGCTGGAGTGTGTCCAGAGAAGGGCAACGAAGCTGGTGAGGGGTCTGGAGAACAAGTCTTCTGAGGAGCAGCTGAGGGAACTGGGGTTGTTTAGTCTGGAGAAGAGGAGGCTGAGGGGAGACCTTATCGCTCTCTACAACTACCTGAAAGGGGGTTGTGGTGAGGTGGGTGTTGGTCTCTTCTCCCTAGTAACTAGCGATAGGATGAGAGGAAACGGCCTCAGGTTGCGCCAGGGGACATTTAGACTAGATATTAGGAAAAATTGCTTTACTGAAAGAGTGGGGAAACAGTGGACCAGGATGCTCAGGGAAGTGGTGGAGTCATCATCTCTGGAGGTGTTCAAAAAACGTGTGGATGTAGCACTTCGGGACATGGTTTAGTGGGCATTGTGGTGTTGGGTGGACCTTTTCCAACCTTAACACTTCTGTGATTCTGTGAAGCTGTGCAGTACCTGAGTTGTTATTTTTTTCAGGCTAATTAATGTGGCTATTTTTTATATTGTCCTTGCTGTCTAGTTATTCCAAGTTCCACTCCTGAAATTGACACCCCTTCCTTCATGAAACAATCAGTTGATAACTAGAAGAAAAGGTGTCATGATTCTTCTATGTAACTAAGTAGAATTGTTGGAATAATTAAAATTTTAATTAGAGACAGTCTCAGGTGCCGCAATATCTTTGCCTCTCAGTGGGGGTGGGGGGCAAAAGGGAGAGAGAGAGATTACTAATAGCTAAAAACTGGGAAAGTGGTTTTGGGGGAAAGAAACTTCAAAGTGTGTAATCTAGCAGAGACCCAGTTCTGACTTGTCAAATTAAAGTTAGCAGAGAACATGTTACATTTACAAGTAATTCTCTTCAGGGGCAACATTTCCAAATCTGCCTCTGCAATGAGCAAGCACCAGTGGCATTCCTATCAGGGCTGAACACTCTGCTCTTTATCCATCCATCTTTCTGGAAATGTTTCCACATGAAAGAAAGCTTTAAAATATATTTGCACGAATACAACCTAAGCATGATTTTTATGTTTGCAGTTGCCTTTTTTATAGATTACCAGCCCTCCACGGTAATATTTCTACATGATATTGCAGTCAAATCCAATGTTGTATCTCTAATATCACTGCCTCTTTCACAGCTATTTTAGGTTCTCCCATGCCCCTTTCATTAGTGCTCAACCTTAAAGCTGCTTCAAAACCAGAATGAATTTATCATTGAATTACTAGACAAAACTGCTGCTATTTTTTCCATTATTTGAACAGCTATAGAGCTGCACAAATGTCATCGAATATGGTTCATCCAATAAATCACAAACGTGAAAATATTAAGCACTGCTAAATATACTCTGGTATATTTGAAAGTACTGTTTCAGTAGTTCTGCCTTAGTAAGCCAGCTAGCTTACCCTTCCTAACAAGGCCTGTCACCTCAAATTTCTAGCAAATGGATAATCTTCTCAGTCCATCCAAGACCCCTCATTTGGGACATATCTCTAGAAAATCTTCAGAGTTCATCTAAATAAGAATCAGTGCTTATTTAGTTTTGTTATCCATTGATTGTTTTAAAACCTACGTTTTCCAATTTCTTAAGCATATACAAAATTACTAAAATAGACATTTAGAAAGATACATCCATAGCCTTCTGTTGAAAGGTGACCTCTCCAACATCAGTCCAAAGTGTCCACTCACCTCCATCAGATCCCTGCCCCAGATGGCTAAAAATTTTAAGAAAAGCAGTAGAAAAAGACAGAGTACCATGAAGAAATTATTCCTGACCTTAACTTAAATCTGAGAATCTTAATTTAATTTTAGTACCACTCTTCACCCTTTGCTACCTTCCATGTATTTTTCACTCAGTAAATTCAGTACCTTTAGGAGGAATAACAGTTTGCTTGATATCACCCAGATGGGAGTTTCAGAGAAGATGTTTAGTTTCAGAACCACTGGTGAACATGATACACTACTTGTCAAAGACAAAATTTAGATCTTCTCTAAGGAAAATTCTTACTAAAGGATGCATGAATAAGAGGCTTAGTACAAAAACAGAGGTGCCTTTTTTTACACTTCAGATAAATAAATAACAGAAAAAAAACACCAGAGGCAACTTGTATAGCTGTTAGTTCTTACTTCAGTCTTCTGAATTCTGAATAATCTTCTAAACAACTGGAATGTATTGAGCTCTGCCTAGAGGGGGATGAAGTACCTGTTGCAAGTTTATGGGTAAGAATCAAGGGGCAGGCTAATATGGCCAAAACTGTTGGGGGTGTTCACTATAGACCACCAGACCAGGAAGAAGTAGTAGATGAAGCCTTCTACAAAGAACTAGAAGTAGCCTCAAAATCATATGTCCTGGTGCTTATGGGTGACTTCAATCACCCAGATATTTGTTGGACAGGCCACACAGCCAGGCACACACAATCCAGAAGGCTCCTGCAGTTTATTGATGACAACTTTATGACGCAGGTGGTGGAGGAGCCCACAAAGAGAGGTGTGCTGCTGGACCTTGTATTAACAAACAAGGAAGGACTGGTAGGGGATGTAAAGGTTGGGGATAGCCTTGAGTGTAGTGATCACAACATGGTGGAGTTCAGTATAGTACCAGAAAGAAGCAGGGTGATAAGTAAGATTACGACCCTGGACTTCATGAGGCTTCACTTTGTCCTCCTCAAAGACCTACTTGGAGGTATCCCATGGGCTAGGACTCTAGAAGGTAGGGGAGCTCAAGAGAGTTGGTTAATATTCAAGCATCAGTTCCTCAAAGCTCAAGATCAGTGCATTCCTTTAAGTAAGAAATCAAGTAGAGGAGGCAGTAGACCCCCATGGATGAGAAAGGAACTGTTGGAAAAATTTGTATGGAAGAAAGGAGTTCACAGTAGGTGGAAAAAGGGACTGGTTGCTTGGGAGGACTATAGGAATGTTTTCAGGATATGCAGGGATGCAACAAGGGAGGCCAAGGCCCTCTTGGAGCTAAATCTGACAAAGGAAGTAAAAGAGAACAAGAAAGGCTTCTTCAAGTATATCAGTGGTAAAAGGAAGACTAGGGAAAATGTGGGACCTTTGGTGAATGAAGTGGGAGCCCTGGTGACAGAAGAGGCAGAGAAGGCAGAGTTACTGAATGCCTTTTTCACCTCAGTCTTTACTGCTAGGACTACTCCTCAGGAATCCCAGACCTTGGGATTTTGCTTGGAAGTAAGCAAAAAAGCCTGGAGGGAGGAAGACTCTCCACTAGTCAACGAGGTTTGGGTTAGAGATCATTTGGCTGAACTGAACACTCACAAATCCATGGGCCCTGATGGGGTGCACTTGCAAGTGCTGAGGGAGCTGGCTAATGTTGTTACAACACCTCCCTCCACCATTTTTGAAAAACCATGGAGAATGGGAGAGGTACCTGAGGACTGGAGGAAAGCTAATGTCACCCCAGTCTTCAAAAAGGGCAAGAAGGAAGACCCAGGAAATTATAGACAAGTCAGCCTCACCTCCATCCCTGGGAAGATGATGGAACAGCTCCTTCTGGAGGCCATCTCCAGGCACATGGGTGAAAAGAAAGTTATCATCAGGAGTAGTCAGCATGGATTCATCAAGGGGTCATCGTGTTTGACCAATCTGATAGTCTTCTATGATGAAGTGACTAGCTGGGTAGATGAAAGGAGAGCAGTGGATGTGATTTACTTTAGTAAGGTTTTGATGCT
The DNA here is from genome assembly GCF_000687285.1 of Phaethon lepturus. NCBI lineage: Eukaryota > Metazoa > Chordata > Aves > Phaethontiformes > Phaethontidae > Phaethon > Phaethon lepturus. Next base: position 6,782 of record NW_010553874.1, on the reverse strand, counting down.
GTCTCCCATAACATCCTTAGTGGACTGTGAGATGGATTGAGAACTGTCTAAGCAACAGCTCAAAGGGTTGTGGTCAGCGGTACAGAGTCCAGTTGGAGGCCTGTAGCTAGTGGTGTTCCCCAGGGACCAGTACTGGGTCTGGTTTTGTTCAACATCTTCATCAGTGACCTAGATGAAGGGTTGGAATGTACCCTCAGCAAGTTTACTGATGATACAAAACTGAGAGGAGTGGCTGATGCACCAGGAGGTTGTGCTGACATTCAATGGGATCTGGACAGACTGGAGACTTGGGCAGAGGGGAACCTCATGAAATTGAACAAGGACAAGTGTAGAGTTCTGCACCTATGGAGGAACAACCCCATGCACCAGGACAGGTTAGGGGTTGACCTGCTGGAAAGCAGCTCCATGGAGGAGGACCTTGGAGTCCTGGTAGACAATAAGCTATCCATGGGGCAGCAATGTGCCCTGGTGACCAGGGGGGCCAATGGTATTCTGGAGTGCATTAAGAAGAGTGTGACCATCATGTCGAGAGAGGTTATCCTCCCCCTTTACTCTGCGCTGGTGAGGCCTCATCTGGAGTATTGTGCCCAGTTCTGGGCTCCCCAGTCCAGGAGAGACAGGAAACTTCTGGAGAGAGTCCAACGGAGGGCTACAAAGATGGTTAAGGGACTGGGACATCTCTCATATGAAGAAAGGCTGAGGGACCTGGGGCTGTTTAGTCTGGAGAAGAGAAGGGTGAGAGGGGACCTTATCAATGTCTATAAATCTCTGAAGGGTGGCTGTCAGGAGGATGGAGCCAGTCTCCTTGCAGTAGTGCCCAGTGACAGGATGAAGGGCAATGGGCATAAACTGCAGCACAGGAAGTTCCACCTCAACGTGAGGAAAAACTTCTTCACTGGGAGGG
>NW_010553874.1:0-5696 GCF_000687285.1 Phaethon lepturus | reverse complement strand
CAATGGGCACAAACTGCAGCACAGGAAGTTCCACCTCAACCTGAGGAAAAACTTCTTTACTGTGAGGGTGACAGAGCACTGGAACAGGCTGCGCAGAGAGGTTGTGGGGGCTCCTTCTCTGGAGACCTTCAAAACCCGACTGGTCATGTTCCTGAGCAACCTGCCTTCGGTGATCCTGCCTGGGCAGGGGGGTTGGACCAGATGATCTTCAGAGATCCCTTTCAACCCCTACCATTCTGTGATTCTGTGATTCTGTGATTCTGTAATTGGAGCATATTGTAGAGGTCATTAATGCTACTCACACACAAACATGTATTTACACAGACTTGTGGACATGTGGGTAGAAATGGTAGTGGGCATGGACAGCACAGGCAGCACAGGCAGCTAAGGCAGCCAGAGTTCCCCGGCAGCCTTAGCTGCTGCTGTCATTTGAATACCCAGCTTTACTCAACCTTCCTCATGTCTCTTCTTTCTGCTGACAGCAAGTCCGTTGCCCAGCTAGGAGTGAGGGAAACAAGCCCAGTTCTCCTGGGTGATGCTTCAGGAAAGTCATGCAATTCTTAAAATAGAAAAAGAAGTGGAGTCCTTAGAGTGGGCAGTTTACAGAATTTAAGACAGGGAGAGACGTTTCCACTCACAGTCCTTCTGGTCTGCTTACCACTCTGCCACAGAATCTCTCTCTGCCACTACAACAAAAGTGAACTTTGCTCTTGCCAGTCAAGAAAACAAAAGAGCATTTTGTTCTTCCTACATACTTTCTTTAACTTCCCAGCAAAATCTGGGGCAGGTCATTTCAGTTTTGCCCAGCCTTTTAAGAAGCTTCAAGTACCTTATTTTCTTTACATTATCTCCCTCTGTAGAAGACTTTGATGTAAAAAGTCAGCAGTAACTTTATCAATCAAGTTAAATTCATGTGATCTCAGTTTGGAATTGCAAACACTTGAACAAACTGTGTGCTCCTACAAGGAAACACAATGATCACAGGCATGAAGGCTCTGCTGACCCTACTTCTTTAGGTATAACCTTATTTAAAATCCCAGAATTTCATTCCTATTAAAAAGATAATTTTTTATATCCCATTTAAAAAAAGTTTCAAGGTATTGTTATTTCATTGCTCAAGCTTCACAGCAAAGAATTTGCAAAATAAGCATGAAACAAGAAGACTGTATATTTTCATACTAATATTTAAGTGTAAGTTGACATTTAAGTATTCTCAGTCTATGCTGCTGCACAGGCAAGGACCAAACTGTATTCAACATCAAATAGAAGTTTTGATCCACCAGATACCATAAATCATATCAGCTATGAGCAGCCCATTTGTCATTAACAACTAATCATATCAAAGTATCTGTTTCCTTTGTGTAAAGCATTTTAAAAGGACTGCACTGAGGAGTCAATGTATTTAATATTAAAAATGAAATTTGCCATACACAGACACCCACCCCCAATGAACTAACACAGCTGCCTTCAGTCATCTGTCATGTCCCGTAGGTCTGGGTGTCATAATGATGTAGCACTATAAGAGCTGCAGTATAGTAATACTTTACTCTTCTGTTCCTCATCCAAAGGCATTTCATCTCTCCTTCTCATGAATAATGTGATCTAAGCTATATGGCATTTCTTCTTCCAGTCATAAGGATAAGCTGAGAATGCTGAACTGTCAGCAAATCTTTGATGTAAATCAGTGGTCACAAGAGACTTAACTAGGAGGCAGAGGAAGAATATAATGGAGCAATCAGCTTATCAAAAAAAACACTTTTCCTTTTCAAAAATAGCTAACTTTTAGCAAAGCACCTTCTAATTCAATTATGTCGTGAGTCAGCACTTATCAAAGGATACAGAAGAACCTTTGAAATTGCCATGTGTGATAATTAATACATATTTGAGATAGAGAGGTATCATTATTAGATGATTATTATTTCAAGATCACTAGAATTCATTTAGGAAGGAAATTTGTACAGTACATTTCCAAATGGACTTAATATCTTTAAAAGAAGAATGTGTCCTTTCATTTTGGGTTGTACCAAGAAAATAATAGAATCCAAGTTTTCTGATCTTCATGTTAGATGATTTTATAGAGGCCATGACCAAATCCTGGGTGTGTTTCTGTGTACAAGTTTACCCAAAGGAGAAAAATGGGGAGAAATGTTTTGATAATATCTTATTAATTTTTAAGTCAACAGTTTCTTAGCTCATATGACCTTAGATGTTTTGGATGCAAAGGAATATAAAATTATTACAAGTCTAGAGTTATAAATGTTATATGATAATACTTCATAACTCAAAATTTTACAAAGCATTTGAATTTATAATAATTGGCAAATAGATATTTTGGTTCTCCCAAGATTAGCTTTAAGGATCTCAAAGCTTTATGAATACTTCAAATACATGGAATCTTCATTATGAGCAGAAAATGAAAAAGAAATCTTTCAATCCTTATTCCAAATTCTTTCATATTTATGTACCTGAATATACTGAAGGTTAAATATTTTCTTTGGATTCTAGATGTTCTCTAGATTATAAATCTGACATTTCAACTTTATAGTAGCAGAGATCAATGAAGTATTTAAATAAAGGGCAATGTTCCTTCCTATATTGATTAGAAGCAGCTATTAATTACAAAATAAGCCACACTTGTGCACCTTTCAAATATCATGAGCTGAGCCTGTGCTAATCTGTGTTTTCAGAAGAGTTCTCTGACACCTTTGTATTAGTCAGTCAGTAGTTGCAAAATCTTATTAACCACATCATCCACCTGGACTTCTGATCCAGGTGAAAGATATCCCTGCCCATGGCAGCAAGATTGGACTAGAGGACCTTTAGAGGTCACTTCCAACCCCAATTATTCTATGATTCTATGATTCTGTAAGGCCTTTGATACATGCTCCACCCACCCTCCCCTAACCCCAGCATTCTTCTCTCTAAATTGGAGAGGTACGAATTTGATGGATGGACTATTAGATGGATAAGGAAATGTCTGGGTGGCCATGTCCCAAGAGTGACAATCAACAGCTCAATATCCAAACGGAAACCAGTAATATGTGGTGTCCCTCAAGCATCCGGACTGGGACCAGTACTATTTAATATCTTCATTAATGGCATAGATAGCAGGATTGAGTGCACCCTCAGCAAGTTTGCAGATGACGCCAAGCTGAGTGGTGCAGTTGATATGCTTGAAGCAAAGGAAATCATGCAGAGGGACATTGAAAAGCCTGAGGCATGGGCCCATGTGAACTTCATGTAGTTCAACAAGGCCAAGAGAAAGGTTCTGCACCTGGGTCACAGCAATCCCCAGTATCAGTACTGACTGGGTGATAAATTGATTTGGAGCAGCCCTGCAGAGGCGGACTTTGGGATACAGGTGGATGAAAAATTAGATATGAGCCATGAGTGTGTGCTTGCAGCCCAGAAAACCATTCATACCCTGGGCTCCATCAAAAGACATGTGGTCAGAAGGTTGAGGGAGGTGATAATGTTCCCTCTACTCTGCTCTTATGAGACCCCACCTGGAGTTCTAAATCCAGCTCTGTGGCCTCCAGCACAAGAAGGAAATAGACCTGTTAGAGTGGGTCCAGAGGAGGGTCACAAAAATGGTCAGAGGGATGGAACATCTCTCCTATGAAGAAAGGCTGAGGGAGTTGGGGTTGTTCAGTCTGGAGAAGAGAACACTCCAGGGATACATTATTGCAGCTTTTCAGTACTTCAAGGGGACTTATGAGAAAGATGGAGAAAGACTTTTTAGCAAGACCTGTAGTGACAGGACAAGGGTCAAAGGTTTTAAACTGAAAAAGGGTAGATTTAGATTGGATATAAAGAAGATATTTTTTACGTTGAGGGTGGTTGGATACAGGAACAGGTTGCCCAGAGAAGTTGTAGATGCCCCATTACTGGAAGTGTTCAAGGTCAGGTTGGATGGTGCTCTGAGCAACCTGATCTAGTGAAAGATGTCCCTGCCTATGCCTAGCAGGGGGCTTGGACTAGATGACCTTAGAAGGTCCCTTCCAACCCAAATCTTTCTATGATTCTATGATCTCTATGTCCCATTTCTTCTTATTCTTGTCGTCCATTAAATATGACCCAGATAATGCAGGTCCTTACAACTAGGTTTTTAACCTAGGATTCATCTTTGGCAAGAACGCACCTTTGCTTTATGAACACCTGACTTTGTACTCAGGTGCCTACCAAAGCCACTCTATCACTCCAATTCTCAGCTGGAGAGAAAATGCAACGACAGCTTATGGGTCGAGACAAGGACAGGGAGAGATCATTCACCAATTACTGTCACGGGCAAAACAGAATCAACTTGGGTAAATTAATTTAATTTATTGCCAATCAAATCAGAATAGGGCAAAGAGAAATAAACCCAAATCTCAAAACACCTTTCCCCCACCCCTCCCTTCTTCCCAGGCTCAGCTTCATTCCAGATTTTTCTACCAACTCCCCCACAAGTAGCAGAGAGGGATGGGGAATGGGGGTTGTGGTCAGTTTATCACACATTGTTTTTGCTGCTCCTTCCTCCTCAGGGGAACGACTCCTCACACTCTTCCCCTGCTTCAGTGTCGGGTCCCTCCCACAGGAGAGTGTCCTCCATGAACTTCTCCAACATGAGTCCTTCTCACAGGCTGCAGTTCTTTACAAACTGCTCCAACGTGGGTCCCTTCCATGGGGTGCAGCCCATCAGAAACAGACTGCTCCAGCGTGGGTCCACCATGGGACCAGAAGCCTTGCCAGCAAACCTGCTCCAACATGGGCTTCTGTGTCCACAGGTCCACAGGTCCTGCCAGGAGCTGGCTCCAGCACAGGCCTGTGGGGTGACACTCTCTGTTGTAGTTTAACCGCAGCCAGCAACTGCAAAGCGGTGGGCTGGGGGAGGAGTGGCTGGAGAGCTGCCCGGCGGAAAGGGACCTGGGGGTGCTGGTTGACAGCCAGCTGAACATGAGCTGGCAGTGTGCCCAGGTGGCCAAGAAGGCCAACAACATTCTGGCCTGTATCAGGAATAGTGTGGCCAGCAGGAGTAGGGAAGTGATCGTGCCCCTGTACTTGGCACTGGTGAGGCTGCACCTCGAATCCTGTGTTCAGTTTTGGGCCCCTCACTACAAGAAGAACGTTGAGATGCTGGAGCGTGTCCAGAGAAGGGCAACAAAGCTGGTGAGGGGTCTGGAGCACAAGTCTTATGAGGAGCAGCTGGGGTTGTTCAGTCTGCAGAAAAGGAGACTGAGGGGAGACCTTATCGCTCTCTACAACTACCTGAAAGGGAGTTGTGGGTGGTGGTGGAGGGGAGGTGGGTGTTGGTTTCTTCTCCCAAGTAACTAGCGATAAGATGAGAAGAAATGGCCTCAAGTTGTGCCAGGGGAGGTTTAGACTAGATATTAGGAAAAAAATTCTTTGCTGAGAGAGTGATCAAGCATTGGAGCAGGCTGCCCAAGGAAGTGGTGGAGTCACCAGCGCTGGAGGTGTTCAAAAAACATGTGGTTGTGGCACTTTGGGACATGGTTTCGTGGGCATAGTGGTAATTACATTGACAGTTGGACTTTATGATCTTAGAGGTGTTTTCCAACCTTAATGATTCTATGATTTTATTATTCTATACCTTCTCTCATGATTCCCAGTCTCCTTCCAATCAAGGGAACAGACCAGAAAAAATATGAAGAAAAAGGACTCCTTTTTCTTTTTCTATAAATATATATAAATATATA
>NW_010553873.1:42790-43579 GCF_000687285.1 Phaethon lepturus | reverse complement strand
GAAGGCGCTTCTCCCGCTCCCCGTCCCGCTCTGCTTCCACAAGCACCAGCGAATGAGTCAGATCCAGGCAATCGGGGGAGGGGGTGTCAGATCTGGGGGAACAGTGAGAACACCGGGTTTGGGGCGGAGAGTGGCAAACTTGAGCGTTCTTCCCACGCTACCAGCCCCAGCAAAGGGTTGGTAGCCCGGGAAGCTCCAGTGTTCTCCCTTCCCTTGATGCAGGGGCTGCCAAACGGAAATCCCTGCCGCGGGGCTCAGGGGAATGGATGTGGAGCAGCAGCTTCCACACTAAGAGCAGCCCTAAAAGCTCCAGACCGCAGCCAGCTATCACAAAAATGCTCTGTAGAAGTTGGCTCCATCTGAGCATCCCCTCTGCTCCATTCCCCATTTCAAAGCACTGTGCATCTCCCACTCATCTAGCATAGCCCTGGCGCCAGACCCACCTGGCTGTTGAGCTGCTCATTCCTCCTTGCCCAGACCACACACAGCCACCACCTTCCTGCACCGCACACTACCGCACCTCCTCCCTTGCCTTCCCCTTTCCATCATCCTGCTCCAGCTGCCACAACTTACTTGGTTTTGCATAAATGAATATACCAGCTAACTACCACATAGGTGAAGTCTGCTTTCATGCTCCATCCTTTACAACATATGTATTTCCACACTGAATACTTCAGAGCCAGGCCACTTTGACAGACCCACTCAACAGAGCACCTATGCCAGAGGAAACCTTTCGGTTCAAACAGGATAATGCCAAGTTTTAACGTGGTGAAAAGTAAACACAGAATG
>NW_010553873.1:41511-42777 GCF_000687285.1 Phaethon lepturus | reverse complement strand
AATGCCGAGAACTCACTCCCAAGAACATTTAACAATGCATCAGCTTTACTGCTCTTGACAATCTCTTCATAAAATTCCTCAATAGGTCTATGCCTTTTTTTTTTCTTCTCCTTTGAAAGATCTCATCTCCTAACTTATTTAAAGCTATTACTTCCTTAGACGTTGCATTAGTCTTACTAAGCAAAGCAATTAAGCAGCTACAACTGTGCTTTTTTTATTTTACATTTGCTGTTTTAACACATCTTTGCATTTCAGCCTTGATGCACACTTTTCTCCTGTAAATATTACAGTGAGGCTTGTCACAGTTGCTGGAGATGAGGTTGCATCTCCATCCTTGTGTGAGGGTTCCTTCAGTGTTATCAATCAGTAGATTTATTGAAACTGCAGCAAAACCAGGGATTCAAGATCCTCAAATGCAAGTGAAATTCACAATGGGGGAAAAATGTGGCTCTAACATTAGCATAAAGTTAAAATATTAAAAGTGACATGGTGTCTTTGGAAAATACTTAGTATAAATATGCTGTGTACAATACATTGACTGAATTTAATGGTTTGAAAGACCAATAACAGAAATAGCCAAGTTTACTAACTTCAGAACTATATAATTTCCATTAATCTAAATTTAGACATATGTTAGCATTATTTAAAATATTTTTCCTCAATTAGTCCTACAAAAATTTGCAAAATATCACATTAAAACTTAGTCCAAGTTAATTTATGAATTGGAATTAAAATAAAGTATATTAAAAGTTTGCCCAAACAGATTGGGACCAATCTTGGCAGTACATATGCCGTCTTCCCAAAAGCCCCACTGAATTCAAGCAGATACTGCCTGCATAGTTGAGTAAATGCTGCAAAAGTAGACTGCTATCCTAATAGACATCCGTCATCCGTTTCTAGGTATATTTGCAAAGAGAAGAGCTGCAAACATGGTAGCATCAACCTCATGCCGCAGAAACAAACATGAAAAACTTCACTCAGGAGAAACAAGAAAACAAAATTTGCATTTAATGGTCTTTAACTTACCCTTGTAATTTGTGTGTAAAAAGAAAACACTTCAAAAGCAGCGTAACAAACACTAACATCCCTGCACTTGGGAGATTAAGTTACAAATTTAGTATTTTCATGGAGAATATTTATTCTGAACAGCAGATGGATTGATACATAAGTGATTGCCTTCTTTACACAAACAGCTGCATACTTATCTAAAAGAAGCTACAACATAACTTCAAGAAGTTTGGAATCCTGCATTTCTGAGGATATTTT
>NW_010553873.1:5961-41480 GCF_000687285.1 Phaethon lepturus | reverse complement strand
TTCCCTACATCTTGCCTGCTACATAAACCCGTATTGGAAGGTCAGAAACTTTCTTCTTACTCAGTCCCTTCCAAAGCAACATCAAATTACAAAAAGGTTTCCCTTTTCTGAAAATTACCTGTTGCAGAGTACACTTGTCAACAGAAACAAGCAGGCAAATTATCAGGTACAAGAAATGTTTCCAAAGAAGGGAAAAGAGGCAGTGGGGTCTACTGGTCTGGCACAAGGCACATTTCTGTCTGTTACTGACTTGTCAGTGGTGCTGTATCTGTTACTTTATCTACATTTGCATTATCAGCTGTAAAATGCTTACCTCAGACACGTTAGACATCTAAATTAAAAGCCAGATTTAACCCCCAGATTCATGAAAATAACGCCATCATTTTCCTCTTGCTCTTAGAAAGAGCGGTGTTAAGTAAGGTAAGTACAATCACCCTTTTTTAAGAAGAACTTGTTCTCATGCAATGACACCAGAGTTAGCCAAGAAAAATACTTCAACACATTAGATACCAAATTATTGCCACTCTATTAAAGTTTAAGCCATGATTCAAGAGATCTCTAAAGCAAATTGCAGATCTACTCAGTAATCCTTGCTACATGGAAACACCATTACACAAGACTTGATACATTTTGTGAAACAAAATGGTAGTGAGAGATTAGAGGTAAGTGGCTAGGTTAAGGGACAGAGGCTTACTTAGAATTCATTCCAACTCTAAAAATGTTTCTAGTTCCAGCAATAAACTCCTTTTACACTTAGGGAATATTGCTGTTAATCAGTAACAATATATTTACATGCATCTTATCTGCCACAAACATCTAAATTGCACCTACCCTGGAGAAAACTCCAGAAAGAATCAAAAGCGACATTGATGCAAAGTCATTTTTCAGTACCACACAGGATCAAGTCTGAAATGAAACCACTTGACTCAACAAAAACTTAATGCATAGCAACAAGGATACAGTAACATAAACTTACTCTTGGGAGGCAAAGTTACATACATGCTAAATGAACTCGAAGTAAAAATGGGAAAGAACTCAACTGTTTTCAAACTTACTAAAACATTTGGTCACAGATGGCTCTCTTATTGAAAACTGGCTTAGCTCCTCATTTGGCAGTGTCCTTTCTTGCACAATTTACCAAGTCATGCATGAAATGATGGCCTTAAGCTACTCTCAGTTTTGCAAAGGACATGAGCTGGCTGCCACATCAAAAAAGGAGGCAACATCACTGAACAGAGCTTGAGGCTGTTACAGCACTTCAGCTTCTCTGCAGACAACCCCCAGCAGGGAAGGAACATCCCAGGGACAGTTCAGCCAGAGTTCCTTCTTCCCACCTCACCTCCAATTATCAGAGTTATTGGGGATTCACCAAGATTGTGTCTTTACCTCTTTTGTAATCAGTTTCCCATATCAAATGAATATTTAGCTTTATTTCCAAACTCTGCTATGTGGTTCCCAAGAGGAATTCTCTTTCTCTGGGAAATCACTGAATTAGTCAAATCTAACTCCGAGGGTCAAGCCAGAATCTTATCATGAACTCTGTACTTTTTAATTAAAACTGCTCTATTAACAAAGAAATCTGTGTCACAGCAATGCGGTCCTGTGAAGACTGTGTCAGTAACAATCCCATTACACATCCAACTGTTGGCACAAGGTCTGGGCTGCAGGGAATCAAATCAGGTGTAAATACCTAGCTTAAGATTGCTTCTCTTCTTCCCTCCCTGTTCTTCCCACAACTGGAAATTGTGAAATATCAGTATATTTCTAATAAAACCTTCTAGGAACACCCAAGAACACACCTAACCACTGCATAGCCAGTACAGCTTGTTCATTAATACCTAGAATACTAGAGGAGCAGTCAAAAATTGCCATTATTTATTTAGGGACAAAATATGATCTCCTAATCCTCACTGAATTCAGCAAGTGACAAGCCTTTATGAATCAGATTTTTTTTCAATACTATTTTAAGCCTTCTTTCACTCACACCCTGAACCATATAAATCTGTCTCCTGTATCTATTTCTGCACAGCATGATGGGCCTCCTAGCCAAATAGTTACTAGCTTGTATTAGTCTATCTAAAGGATGCTCAGATTCCTGAAGTGTATAATGACGGGAGTAGTTTTGCTCTTGCCTCACATGGTGGAACATTCTCTGTCTCCACATTTGAGATGGTTTACGTTTATGCAGATCTTGTATACTTTAAACAGCCCCTATGTATATAGCTGACATATATTTTCAAAAGTTTTACCAAAATTTTGTTTTAAGTCAGAGATTACTATCATTCTGATCTTTTGAGGAAACCATGCATAATTCTAAAGCCTAGCCCCCTGAATAAGTACACATGTATTAGGTATCCAAGGGGTTGGACAGACTTATAAGGTTTGAAAACATTAATTAGAAAAATACCTTATGAATCTTGAAGATAGGTGAGCTACTTGTCTTACCAATTTCTATTATTTTTTTGTATTACTTGTAAAACAAGTAATTTCATGGAATTAGATAATTATTTATATGTTATATAATTTTATTCCATATTTCATGGAATATCCTAAATTTATTTCACTTACAATTTGATTCAATTTTCAACACAATTCAATTTTCAACACAAAGAAAATTACTACTTACTTATGACTGATAAGAGACAGCAGCGACCTCTCACACATTGTTCATTGGTGGCACTTGTTTGCTAAAAGAAAGCTGTACTGAGTGGGAAGCACTAAGATGCCTACACTGCATCTGCTTCTCAGTACTTCACTAAGCAAATTTTTGCTTAGGGAGTTGAGATTCTTCTAAATCCAGAAAATTAAATTTAGTAAAGGTCAGTGGAAGCTTCTTATCAACACAAAGTTACCTCAGCTCTAGCTGGAAGATATTTTTAAGATGAGTAGTATTTTGCTCCTTGCATCCAACCCATTTCTTGATTGTAGGCACCAGCTCTATTGAAACTAGGTGCTAAAGGCTTATGAGACGTCTCAGCCCGTAGGAATAGATCCAAGATAGAAAAATCCCCCTTGAACTTAAATTACAGTTCCACATGAGTCAGAGCCTTCTGTTACCCATTTCTGCCATACCTGTTACATGGCTTTTGTTCATATACAGGAATGCTATTGAGCCACTTGAGAATTAGTTTTCTTTAAAGTGCAACTGTCATGGTTCTTCTAGGTTCTGCACTTAATCTGCTCTTGCTCCAGTGTAAGTAACCTCATTCCTTGCTTGAAAGGAAGCCTCTTGCTTTTCCCTGTCCAAGGAAAATCCTAGGCTATAGTACTCTCTACACCAGCTGTGAGTATTACCTGATCTAATTAGTTTAATTTTATTGGCATGGCTTAATCTCACTGGTGGGAACAACAAATAAGACAAAAGGGGCTTTAAATAAAATAACATATTAAAACATATTTGTCTCCTACCTAAAATGCAGGCTTAGCTCACCCAGATGACCACATTTCTGGGAACTGATATCCATATCAATTACTACTATAGTTCTGGAATCTCCCCCCAGGTAAAGCAAATGCTATTTCACCTACCTCTAAACTTTTGTCTGACTGACAGTAGCTCTTAAGCCTGGAAGAACTGGCTTCTACTTGTCATGGGGAGGTCAAGTTGGATGGAAGAAGGAAGGATTCAAGGAATTTTTTCAGGTGGCTAGAAATAGAAGAATTGTCTGCCCTCTTTCCTACGTGCACAGTAACTCATACTGAAATAACCCTTGGGAGGAAACACGCCTTTTTCTTGTGGTCATTTCTGTACTGTCAAAAGTTACAGGTTTAAATAGACCTTTTCCCAGAAACGTTAATGTTGATAATTGTATTCTTTTCTCCTCTCCTGCCCTAAGGGGACAAAAGGTAATAATTCTTTCCTGTATGAATTCTGCAAAGACAGGTCAAGGACTGTACAGGCTCATTTCTAGCTTTTTTATATCATCGCTTCTAAACCTCAAAGGTCACATTATTGCTTTAAACACTTGACTGGAGATGGGAAGCTCCTAGTTCTCCAGGTGTCACACAATACAGTTCTAAGTTGCTTTGAAAAGGAAGTCGAGTTCAGAGGTTGAAATTTATGTGAATCTTATATTTGTGAGCCTCAGCTACACCAGGGAGGATACCGCTGACCACAGGCTGTGCTTACAATATTCCATTATATAATACAATATTATCCATTACAAAAGCCTGATCTTTCCAAGAGGGTCCAGTGTTCAAGACGGTTTTGTTCACATTCAATAACATAAATCACTTGCACAAAGATTTGTGTTGTTTTGTGGTTTTCATATTTGAACATAGATGAACATAGAGGTGCATCCTCTCTGATAAACCATTAACAAATACAGAAACTGAAAACAAAGCAAAAGTAATTTTTTTCCAAATAAGGAGCCTTCTATGATTTACTGGAAGGACTTAATGATCGTGACCTCATTATAGCAACTTAAATGGATATGAATGAAATCTATGCTTACATTATTGACATTCTTTAAATTGAGCTCGACTACTCTTTGACATACCTTCTGCCAAACAGTAGCACTGATATCAACACAAGTATTGAACTTCTCTTTAAATTCATCAGATAGACTCAAGTCTCAAGTATATCTTTTGAACTATAGATATCCTCAGTTTTGTTTTACTTGACCATCTATATACCATGCACACATTCAATGACATTAAAACACATGCAGAGTTGGTGTTTTTCTTTCGGGCAACAAGTACATATGCAGAATTATCTAGACAAATATAAACAGCTGAAGGTATTTCACCAAGCTATTAAAAAAATTGGTCCCACATCCACTTCCTGGAATTAATATACAATTGCTTAATAAGCCAATTAAGTGGAGCGTTGCTTGGCAGACAGTTGTATGCTATCTACTGTCATGCAACTACTTCTGTTCCCACCAGTCCTTTCTATAACAGATTCTAAAATAACTGCGATACATGTAGGAACAAGAGTATTTTTCTGGTTTAAGCCTGCCAGATCTTATCTTTCATCTGCAGAAATCAGACAGATTTCTTGCTTTCTTGATTTGAGCCAGAAAGATAAAACACTGGAAGATGATAACCAAAAAGATAAGACTTTCTTCTTAGACCTTCTTGCTAAGTGGGGAACAATGCACTCTTCCAAAGTACAGAACACTGGGCAAGGGTTCATGAGCTAATCCATGTGTATTTACCTTGTATTGTGTTTATCTTTACATATCCGATTAGACTGCCATAACAAAATCCACAGAATATGTGAGTATTTGCAGGAGAAACAAGTATGTGCTTCTGCTGTATCCCAAGCTAAAGATAAGGAATATAACCATTTTATATTAAGTAAGAACTTTTGAAACACATTAGGTTTATATTCACTCCTACGCAAGTAATAACTGCTTGACCTCACTGATCTCACTGTTGTCCTAGTCCATCACAGATTTATTTCATGGTTCCAAGTTCTCCTTGATGTAAGGCTGAAAAACTTTGAACATCATATTTTTTACAAGTTGACTTTTCCTCTTTGCTGGTTATCAACATTCATCCTTGAATGCAGGTGTAAGAGCTGTTCATCCCAGACTAACACTTCAAGGTTCAAAAACAAAATGAAAAATAGACTCCGTGTTTCGTCTTTGCAGATTTTCCAGCCTTCATTTTTACCCCAGTGGAACAAAGTGATCTTTTTAATAACACTAATTCCTAGACTGGCTGTTTACTCCAGGAGTGAATTATAAAGTTCATGGGGGGGGGGATTTTTTCCTCAATAACCCCATTTGGGGGATGGGACAGGAACATCTTAATGCTCTGAAGTAGGAGTTGGCTCAGTTTAAATCAGAGGCATGGAGTGGGGCAATTCATTTTAACCCTTCATTATTTTGAAAATGTCTTCCTACCACTTACAAGGGTTTATTTGGTGTCTTTTACCTTCTTCAAAGCTTTATCAGCTCCACTAGCCATGAGCATGTATACACACATAAGGATATGTACAGATGTTCACCTTAGCTCATCTACATCTGTTTCATTTACTCAAGCTGCTTTGCTCTTGCTAACATTATGGCATTTGAAACATGCTCACAGTTGTCATAATTCCCTGATGTTGACAATTCTGAGAACTTTGATGTTTGGCATAGCCAGATCTTCTAGATTTAGTGTCATTAAAATGTCACCACCATGAATTATACAAACACTCAAACAGTTAAAGATAGTACTTACAAGAGCAGCGTTATTGAAGAGAGTACAGGAGGATGGAGAAAGACTTTCCAGAATAAGAGTTTAACATCAGTGACAAAAACAAGTTCAAAGGTAACAGGGAGGAGACTGTTTCAATGCACTTTCTAAGGTAAACCAAGCATCCTGGTTTTTAGCTACTATGATTCCGAGTGATACACTTTCACCCTTCTCTCCATCATCAGCTGCCTCACTCAATTTCAATTTATTTAGATTATACTAAACAAATACAGAAGTATCAAACATTCTCACTAACAGCTGGCACTATAACTTCAAACCTCTGTCACTTCCTGACACACTGAAGTGGTGCATCAAGCCTATGCTTTCTCACCTGTTTCTTGTTCTTCAGAGGATTATTAGCTCTTATACCTTAACTACTCTACAAAGGGAACATTGTCATCTGTGTATCTGTAGAAGGATAACCAAATTTAGCATCAGACTAAAAAAATTACAACCTTTCACTCATTCCTCCACACACCTTATTAGCAAGTACATTAGTTAAGAGAAGCAATGAAAACCTGAGGACCATCTGACTATCTTTGTGCAATAAGCCAGTTCCCAGAACAAGGTCAGAGAGATTTGCCTCCTATTACATCTCCTTTTTTAAAGTCTGAGGTCAGTTTGAAAAAAATCACAGAACACAGCAATGTATATGACAATATGGGACACGAATAATTACTGTACAATTGAATAAGAAAGTAGCCAAGAAAACCTTTTTCCCCCTTTGATAATAGTGTACAACCTTGACCCAAAAGAGATGTCTTCCAAGACTTAGTGGAGCATATTCTGAAGAAAAAAGCCATACTCAGCTATCTTCTTCATGACAGAGACTTTTGGTTCCTTAAAAGGTCACCTAAATAATCCATATACAAAATTGTTATACATTTACTATTTCAAAATACATCTTTTTATGCAAACAGTATAATGTATATATTGTAAATATATCACATCAGGCAAGACTGCTGACTAACTTTGACAATCTTTCTTTTCTCCAACCAATCATAATATGTCCATGAAGGGTTGGTACTTTCAACATGTTAAGATTTTATATTTCTTTCTTCTTATAAGCTTTGAGATAATCTGCTTTTTACCTTGATTTAATCATATGTTTTGCCTGTGACCTGTTAAGTCAATGCAGTGGAGCAGTGGCAGGTCCAATGCTTTCACAGGTACAACAGCACTTTTGTAAACAAAGGTGTATTTTGTTCCCTGAAGTTCAATAAACTGCTGAGTTAAACCTCATTTCAAGATGATCAACTAAGGCACTTAGACTGCGGAGACAGAAGAGTATGGGCAGGAATAAAGCTCAGTTTCTAGGAATAAGTGAATAGTATTTTCTCCTTCAGATTGTTTTCCAAATAAGTTAATTTTATAAGTATGAAGAATAAACACACATTTCATCTGACAAATCAGCACAGATCCATAAACTTTGATTTTACACATAGATCCATAAAAAGACACTAGCTTATGACAGGAGGGAGCAATAAGTCAAAATTCTAACTGAACTTATAAAAATTATAGTATGAGGCACTCAGTTTCTGAAAGACAGACTAAAAAGGTAATCAATAATTTCTTCTCTAAAGGGCAAGTGATTAATCCTCTATAAACCCAGTAGGTATTTTACTGGAAAGCTGCACCAAGGGGATTGCTGCAGAAAGAAATTGTTTCCCTTATATTTCTTATACTCAAATTATTTTTTTGTGTGTTCCTGTAGAGGAGGGCTATGGGCCATTCAAAATAAGGTCTGACCTGAGAGTTATTCACTTATACCAAGGTGCAGACTCAACCTGTATAGCTGTATTTCAATAAGCCATGCCCTGCTGCAGCTAAACAAACACACTAATAAGTGTCAAAAAGATGCATTCTAGTGACTACAAAGAATGCGGACAGCCCACCACATCTCATCTCCAAGAAGCACATGCAGACCAAAACAGTTTGTATATGTATCGCCTTTGGAGCATGCAATTGTTAATGTAAGTACATGAAATCATGTCTATTTTTAATATCAAGTACATCACTATATAAAATGCTCCCCTTGAAGTGTCATATGCTCAGAATAATTTACTTCATTCACAAGGGCTTCTGAATAGTTAAAGCTCTGGCTAAATCCCAAACTTCCACTACGACTACTCTTACCAAGCTGAACAGCACCCCAGTGTTCAGCCTCTCTGAGAAAAGGAAAGGGATCAGTAGGATATAATCCACTCCCTAAAATGAATAGAAAGATGGTCTAAAAGTCAAAGGACATTAGAACTACGCAAAGGGACAAAAAGCCACTCTATACATGGTCTTGAATAGCAATTTCCTAACAAATGCTGCATGTCACCAGAGTGCAGCAGTCTTGCATAAGCACAAAGCAACTGCATGCTGCACGTTGTTCTATAGGAAAGGTAAACTTGGAACATGAAAATAGCTATTTCAGCAGTTACCATGCCTTCCAACTGCAGCAGAAGAATGACTAAGCTTGTTAAAACTATGTACTGTACGGGCTGCTTGTAGAGACATTGGTACTAATTCCACCCAGTGAGAACTCCTCTGATCCTGTATGGTGTGAATGTCAGTCTTCAAGCTTCTTACACTTTTGCAGGCAGCAGTGAAATGATGTATTGAAAGCTTAAATTATGTTCAAACCAAATGCTTAAAATTGTCTCAGACCAGGTTTAAATTCCAGGCCTGCAACTGTACTGCAGTTTTCTCAGTTGGATCTAGAAGGCTCTAGTCCATGAAGCTTCCTTGTTGGACACTTCATTATAATTCCTGTTGCACAAGCTAAGGAAAAATTTCTGTATGGTTCTGTCCAACTGTCCAGAATGATACCAAACATATGACTGGAGTATATTTGGTCTCAGAGCAAAATTCTAGCCACTATATAGAAGAATTCCCCCAATCTGTACTAATATTTGCAGAGTAACAGTTGGACAGAACACCAAGTAAAACAGTTGATTCTAGTCAACTGCATTGTTTTGCAAAATAAAGTCTATCCTGCATGAAACAGCCCAAAGTTGATGTTTAGCATAAGCAAGTTATTTTAGTTTGTTTCTGCATGGAAACTACATTCAAAACTGGGTTGAAGATTTCCAGTGCACAGCTATATTTATATTGTTTACACAAAAACTGAGAACCTATCCGCATACTGTCCACATCAAATTACTTTGTCAAGGTATGATCTGTAACTACTCTTGAGTCATTTATCATGCAGCCCTGATTACTTAATAGGCATCTAACTACAGGAAAGGAAAACAAATCATGTAACCTCGTGCTAATTTAACAATTGTTACTCGTGTATTGTGACGTGAACTGACAATGCATTGCAGTTCCAGCACTGCACTGCATCAGAGGTTAAATAAGCAAAGAAACAGGTAGGGCGAAGAACAGCACTTTTACCTCTTCAGAGATGATCACAACAAATAGCAAAAGCAAACATAAATTAGCCAGAGCATAGCTGGCGTTGAAGAAATCCCCTTATTTCAGTCTTCACCAGACTAATCCGCTTGGGGCATGGGAACATTTATAGAACATCACAAGCATGCAGTCACAGCACACATGCACATGAACTGCCTTCACGTACTCCGGACTATACACACAAGCAAAACAAATTACAGATGATGCTTCCCATCTTCCCTGACCCTGGTAAAAAAACAAGCCTCAAAACTCTTCTGAATAGAGACTAACATTTCAGTTCACTGCCTGGAGACTTGAGTTTTTTGCTTTGTCAAATGCAGCACTGGGATTGCTTTATTTCTCCTGATGTTCTTCTAATCAGTTTGTGAAGGCTATGGGCATATACTCCAATCCTGGTCATCTATTGCAGAGCATGCCAAGTTTATAAGCGGAACCATAGCTTCTTTCTCACTAAAAGTTTACAGCTACATCACAGCCATAGCCTGCCTGGAAATGTCTGGAGGGGAAAAAAACAAAGGACAGAACACAGATACCACTCTCTTTGTATCCCTTTTCCCTCCTCTACACATACACAGAGCTCAGATCAGATTATTCAGGTTTTGGCTGCCATTCCCAATTCATAACTGAGTTTGTACTTTCATTCCACTATATAAGTTTTAAATTTAGGTGTGTTTTCCTTTATAAAAAGGGAACCTAAGGCATAGCTGGGTCTCATTGAACCACAGGCTTAAACTATTTCACAACTCCCTGTGAAGTGTTAGTACCATCACTTGTGAAAGACCAACTCTGTCTGCTTTGTATGTCAGGACAGACAGAAGAATGGTCTTACAAATCACTTTTATGCCAATATTTCTCCCAGTGCTTCCATGGATTCACTTCAATGGATCCGAGTTTGCACCTCAGTCCTGACTACTCCCATCACTTTAAATAGGTTAAAAGGCATAAAGAGATGCTGCAGCACAGTCAGGAACCTAACCTTCCTGCAGATCCTAACTCTTCCACATCAAATCCTTCTCTTCCCAGCATACCAGCATTTCTGTAAGTGTAATCATTGTGAACTAAATTCATATTGCCTTTGAAAAAACTTCAAAAATTTACAGGTGATAGAAGCTAAGTGATCTCTGCACAAAAGTCAGGACGGAAAAGAAAATGTGTGGGATTTCCTCTAACTAGGGATATGTCCCCCACTCGCATTTCAGCATCTCACAATCTTTTAATATGGTTATCCACAAGACTCTTGTGATTAAGAAAAAGGGCAAATGTTTTTCCATCAGCTTCCTTGGTGACAAGTAATTTACCCTCTTTTTCCTTAGCTTCTTTATCTTTACATAACATTACATAATAATATAGAAGTGTTCTGTTTCCCAGCAAGGAATATCTCACATGTTTTTTAAACACATTAAAGCAGGCTTACTTTGAAGCTTTGAATTGCTTGTAGCTTCCCCTAACAGAAGCATCCCAAATACTGCTATGTGAATGAAGGATATTTTCAGTTTACTGGGTAATCCAAGATAGGAAAACAATTTTGTTCCCTTAAAATCAAAACTTTACTTTGAAGAAATGCTGGGATATTAACCTTTTAAATGGATATCTAAGCAAGATAAAATTGTTTCAGAAACACCAGGCCAAAATTATTTCTGTAACAACTGGACAAATTCAATAGGATTACATAGCAATAGGATACATTTGGCTGACCCAAATCTGAGTTTTCTACTGAATAAATAAGTGGCCAGAAAAATATGGCCCAGTTCTACTCATAAGTACTACAGGCAGGTGTATGAGTTGAACTCACAAGTAGAACACCTCAGAAACTTTTCACTTTGTGTGCCCTTTTATCTGTCCTGACTCCTCAAAAGAGCTGCTGATCCTGTAGGATCCCAGTGCCTCCAGTGAAGGCTCTTCTGCCTGCCTCATGAAGTATTTTGAGCAGATCAGAAAAGATAAATTTCTGTTAACCACTAGAAGTATGCCACAGTATCTACCTTATAGCCTTACTCCCTGGGAGGCCAACCTTTTTACATACTATTAAATGTCTTTCTCCATCAGGGCATTTTTAGTAATGTTAACCCATAATACACTCTATGAACACTGTCTCCAATATCAAAGAGGATAAATAAACAAAATTTCACATAGAAATGTATTAGTTGTAGAAGGAACTTACACTTTAAGTTATAAAAATATTCCCCAGTCAATTCAGTTCAAATTAATATGACAGAGCCCATGTCCCATGGGGGGAATGCATAATTTGTACAAACTCTCAATAAAAGACAAGCTTTATGTTATAACCTCAGAGCAACAGAAGCAACATCATTGCAAGTTCAAATTTTTAAACAAGTAAGCAAAGTGAAAAGAAATTCTTCAACATTTTATTTTACCCAGAACAGCTATACTTTAAATACAGACCTGTTAGTATTAGCAACTCCAAGATGTAATAATCTTGTCATAACAGAGAGGGCACAGGATTGGTTTATTTATAATGTTATCATGGATACTAGCAACACATTTAAAAATATTTAACTGTTTTTATGCATAATTGCAAAAAAATCAATCTACAAACGAGCAGATTTTCACTGTTTACAGTGTAGACCACTGTGCATTAAAGGTCATAGTTTCTCTTTGCCAAGTTCATATCTGCTCTTTGAAAGCTACAGCAATATTTGTAGATATCACCATTCTGCACAAACTGAAAGGGAAGGACTAAGCAATAAGGAACTAACAATGGTTACTAAAGAAAACTGCTTGAATGGGTCTGTACAGCATCATTTGGTAAAGAGCAATAATTTGTTCTCTCAACTCATGAGGTGCCGGCTATTTTGTTTTTAATGGATTATTCCCCTCTCTCCATACTTGAAAAGCTGCTTTTTTTTTTGTTTTGCCCTAGTTTCATTATTATAAATTATTACGTTTGAATCAGCTTCTGACCTAGATCTTAAGAAACAGGATATTTCCAAGCTAGAATTCAGAGCTTACATATTCTCAGTGACAGCCACAATTCTGGGACACAAGCTTAGACTAATGCAGGAAGGGCGGGGGGGGAAGAATGGCAAAGTGGGTATTGACAATTCTTTCAGCTAGGTGTCCAAAACTGAAAAGGACAACAAGCAAACACAGAAACCACTAGACCCATAATGAAGAAATGAGCAAAATCAGCTAGTAAACAAGTTGTACTAAATAGCTACAATCTAGAATGTTGCATTCAAGGCCAGACAGAAGAAATCTCTTTGCTCAGCAGGAATGAGAAAAGGTCTACAACAAGAGCCTTTTTTTGTTTTCAAAACCTAAATCATATATGACTAAATTCCAGGACAGCAGAAACAAAAAGTCAGCCATATAATGGTTTGTTCAGAACCCCAATTTTCATCAGCTAAAAAACCAGTCAGTTTCCACACAGTTACGATACCCAGCAGATAAAACAGATGGGTAACCAGCCCATTTCCATGATACGCATTCTTGTGGTCTATAAATAACCTAGTAGGGACACCTGCTTCTCAGCAATGCGATAGAAATGCATCCTCCCTTCTCTTCTGCTTTCACCTTGTTCATTATGGATAAGGATAAAAAGGGATAAAACACAATTAAACAATAAAACTTTTCCCTTGCCAAGACAACACATATTCTGCCACTGCAGCCTCAGCACAACCGGCAAACAGCAGGTGCCATCCATTCACTTGACTGAAAACTACTCACCATCTCCCAAATTAAACATATTCTGAGGGAATTCATGATGGGGTTTGTTGGGTTTATTTTATTTTTATTTTACAGACTCGCCTTTGATTAATTGCACTGAAATCACTAGTAAACTGCTACTTATGTTGTATGTTTATTCTACTAAATGTTACTTGTTTTGCTTTTAAAATCTGTTTAAGTCAGAAAATATCATGCTGCAAAAATTTTGGAGAGTGACTCCGGCCAATTCTTTTCTTCCTTCTCGACAAAAACCCATAGAAGCCATCCTCTAGGGTAAGATGACAGATAATTTCTGGTGGACTTGCCAAAGGCGACTGTGACCTTCTGTTGCGGACACAAGCAAGCTGGTAATGTAACCTGTTCTCTCAGGAGTCGTTAGGATTTCATCATTTATTCAGTTCCAACCAACTCACTCATGTCTTTGTGAAACTTATGAAATTAAGTAAAAGAGCACCTGAAATACACTGGGCAGAGGCAATTGGAGGAGAGGAAGAGATTTCTGCCACTGAACACAGATATGATTCAAGAAGAGACTGTTTCAGCTGTACAGGTCCCACAGCTGCATTGTCCAAAAAACAAAAACCACAAGGCAACATTCTTTCGCAATGCAGAAAAACAGCCAGCACTATCTCCCAAAAGTCCTTTATGGTTTTTGTATTTCTTTTACTCCAACCACTTGCACCTTCTTTGCAGGATGAAATAACTCCGTCCCTCTCAAGATTTGCAACCTCATAATTTGTCAGTCCAGCTTCTTCAGACACCTCATCTGCCACTTGAACATTATCTTTTTGCTATATTTACCTTAGATGCGTTTCTTCCAAACTCCCTAATGCCACTTTCCTCTACTTGTTTTCATTATGAGCTAATCAGTTTCATTTCCCTTCCGGTTGGTTTTTCTCTCCTAGGTATTCTCAGTATCTACCTACCCCTCTCACTTCATAACAGAGAGGACATATCAGAAATTTCTCAACAGGCTGCTCTAGAAAATAAATGTTTCCATAAGGAGTACCAGCCCAAATAAAAAAAACACTGCTGAATTTCCAGTCAGAACCAGTAACTGGTCCAGAAAACGGTTTACTACCACTCACCTGGAATACAAACCCCTTGAATCAAAGTCTCAATTTACATAATGCTGAAGGGACTGCCTCCCAATTGCAGAGCTTTGGAAGCTGATTTATCTCCATACAGAACAGGAAAGAAGTATCGAAGTCTGAAACCAAACTATGCAAAATGAGAAATGCTTCCTGTCTTGCTATACTAACAGTCAACTGCCATTCGAAAAGAAAAGAGAAAAGGAGGACCTGGGGGGGAATAACCAAAATCCACATTCTTCACAACCAATACAGCCATGAAGAATTTAGTCTTTAGTAGTGACTCTTGTGAGTCTCCTTATCATCCCACTCTTGCCTACTTTGTTTTCCTATTGTTCTATGCACTGTATCTATTTGTTCTATGTATTTTGTGAATTTTCCCAAGTAGAAACTTATTTTCTAGCACACATCTATGAAGCTAATATACAAATAAATATATATAATATATTAAACAAACTACACACCACAGTTTCTATATTTGCTTCTCAACTTTAGCATTTTGCATCAGAAGCTGCCCTCAGACAAAACTGTCACACACTTAGAACCAAAGTCATTACTGTCATCACTTGGGCTGTCAGCCCAATTCTGTGCAAAATTAAATAACATGCAACTAAACCCCTTAAGACTAAGTTTAAAAATAGCCAGCATAGATTCATTCACACCCCCAACAATGGCATTAGACCAATAAACTCAGATTCACAGACTAATGCCCTTCAACAAGCAAGGAATTCTGGCCAA
This sequence comes from Phaethon lepturus, assembly GCF_000687285.1. NCBI lineage: Eukaryota > Metazoa > Chordata > Aves > Phaethontiformes > Phaethontidae > Phaethon > Phaethon lepturus. The sequence goes on along the minus strand of NW_010553873.1, from coordinate 26,379 downwards.
ATCTTGATCTAAGATCAATGGTAATACCCTATATTTCAAAACATGAGTTTGACTTTTCTGCTTAATTGTTTGAGCAAAGAGTAAAGTATTTTATTTTCAACAGTTTCATATAAGAAATGAAAAAAGTTACTGTTCTGTTACCAAATAAATAATTTTGTCTCTCTACATTGATTATTATATGGAAAATTTAAATGCTCAGATTTTCAGAACTGCAGAGCATGAATGTCATGGCTAGCAATTAGTTCAGATAATGTGATTGCTTCAAACATTCCTGATCAGGTACTGATTCAGCAGCACTAGAAAACATTTATTTACCACTAAAGCAGTTATGAAACAGGTATAGTGAACTATTTTAATTAACACTTATTCATCACCACAAGGTAGATAAAGCATTTTCAAATGTTTATTTTCCATCTCTGTATGAGTTCATTTTTAACGGTTTCTTTAGCTTTTCTAAATTCATTTAAAAGGTAATTTCCAACCTACATTCAATATCCTGTTCTTACGGTCATAACTAAAATATGTTTTAAAATAAAAGATGGATAATGACCTTTGTGAAATATGTTCATTTGATTCATGTGATGAAGTGTAATCTTCTGTACTTTTATGGATTTCTCCTGCACCATAAAAAGGGGTATTTTACAGGAGAAAGTTAAACTACTTTGCTGGTATATCAGCTCAAACCAGTTTGACCACTGACCGCATAGTATTGTGTAAAGAAAGTGCATGCATAGGGTTTGGGGTCATCCTGGGGGCACGTCGAGGAAGATTCGAGAAGACTCTAGCAGGAGAAGAGGGCATGCGCTGAAGAAGACACGCCTGTTCATGAATATGTATTAGAAGACACGCCTGTTCATGAATATGTATTGGCGAACAGGATCACGCTGAGGAAGATTCGAGACGATTCTAGAAGGAGAAGAGGGCATGCGCGGAACAGGACACGCCTGTTCATGAATATGTATTAACGGACAGTCTATAAACCAGGAACAGGAGCTGTACCGCGTGCGTCTTGGTGGAGCAGAGACTCCCGGCGCATCCAGCGCTGTTTGCTTGCCTCTATTCGCTTAATAAATTGTAAATTTGAATTGGAATCTAAATCATTTATAACACCTTCAATGAACGATAGTGCTGAGCATTGCAGTTGTACATGATTCACATTACAGACCATGCTTCAGATGAATTTACGTTACTTCCTTGAGATGCTAGGGACACATGTAGTAAACTGCCACCAACTAATGGGCAGTTTCTCTATTTTATTTGCAGGACAAGTAGTAAAGTGAAGGGAATTAATTTGCATTGCCCAGGGATTTTACTCCCTAGCTAACTCTCCCTCTCACTTGGATACGTTTACCTATATGGAAAGGAACCAATAAAGAAACCTCACTAAAAAAGGTTAATGAATTTTACAGCTTCCACAGTCAAGATGCTCTACAGAAACTGATAAAGCAAAAGACGTCTGAGTATGCCTCAGCCCCATACCCATCCAGACAAAAATATATTGGGAACTGCACTTAACAGAGTATTTATATTTTTCCTATATACAATTTGAGGCAGTAGAACTCAACAGTTCAAATCAGAACTTCTTCTTAAATTAAATATAAGTTTCACCTAAAGAAGTAACAATTGAAATGGGACACCTTGACATTTCTATACATCCTTTCTAGGAAACACAACTTGTATTTTCATTGGATCAGATTTTATATATTTTTCAGCCCATAGCTTACTTGGTTCATGACTAGATTTGTGTGGGGTTTTTTTACTTTATTTTTGTCCTGGGGTGGATGCTGGATGTGGTTTGGGTTTAGAGTTTTAACCTTCACCTATTCCAATAAAGGGAACAGTTAAGATTTCCACCATGCATATTCAAGAATTACAAAGCTTGGACTCATGATCAGTTAAGAACTTTGATATTCAAGAGACCCTGATTATACACCCATGCAAAGTCAAAGAAATTGCTTAATAATTCATATTTATGGCTAGGTCCTCAAATTTGAGGGCTGATCAAAATCTAGTAATTACTTTTTTCCATATGCTTCATTCTGTTGTGAGTTACAACTTAGCTATTTTCAATATTTAAACATTAATTAAATTGACATTCATTCAAATGCTGTATCAAGACCTTTAAGAAGTATGTCAGAAATGACTGTCTCATCTAAAGCATTCATGAGATGAGATTTGCACAAGCTGTAAAAGCAATGGATTTCTGTACAGAGTTAATCAGATGCTTTATATTAGTATGAAAAGGGACATAATTTAGGATACATTAAAATAAATAATTGCTCTGAAATTTAGTTGTCTTTATAAAGAGTCAAAACTGACATCTTTCATAAACCTCCTCCTCTTGTCCCTGTGCTCACAAACTCACAGTTTCAAGGAACTCTGGAGTCTTGTGTAAATACCATAAAAGCAGCTTTTACCTGGGGAAAAAGGTGCACCACACAGATTTTTGGAGATTAGATTTCCTTTATTTGGATAGGGTAAATTTCCTTGGCACTTTGTAGTTAAAAAAAAAAAAAGGTGGAAAAAGGCCTAAAAAACCCAGATGCTTCTAGTGAGCTTCCAACAGCTGACGCTGCATAGTGTAGCCAGAGTTAGAAAGCCTCAGTAAGATCCACATGACATGCTACAGCAGCTTCAGGAATCTGGTATACAGAATCCTCTACAAAACCATCACAAGTTGCACAACAGTAAAGTCTCAATGCTTATTTAATCTCAAAAGCACTTCTATTAAAATAGTAACTCCATAACCATTGCCAACAGCATTTACATCTTTTTAGCAAAATCATAACTCAGGCGAAGGACAGAGCAGTAGAAAAAAAATGGCCAAAAGCTGAACCTTCAATGCTTTGAACAATTCACAAGTGTAAAAAAAACAAACTGCTGGAGATTGAGGTCTGAATGCTTTGAACACCTGCGCTCAGAAAAGAAAATGGATGGGAGAAAACTGCTAAGGAAATTTCATTGATAAATCAAATCACTTCTATTGTTCCCATGCTCAGAAGTACATTATAGCAACCAGCCTCATCTGAAGTACACTCAGGTCTGAGCAGCCACTGTTGCCTTCTAGAACTATGGAAACATGAACTTGTTATTCCTGATACATGGCCATTCTCTAGTTACACCACAAAACTCCAGTCTCATCTCCCATAAGTCACCTCATTGTTAGCTTCAATCTTTGAGCAGCAAGTTAATCTATAAATGAACTGCTTTATGTTAATTCTGAGAATTAAAATAAGTCAAGGAGGTTGGCAGGCAGGCAGTTTCTCAGTGGCCCGTAAGCACAACGGGAATTTTAATACCCACTTTACTCCTTTAGCTGACCCAATCTTCAACAGCACACTTACTAATTACAGCTTTAAATCCTATAAAGAAGTTGATCTTTTATTATAATAGCCTATTACAAATACCAAGCTGTAGTATTGAACATTTTTGGAAAAGTGCCTCACTACTAGTTTTTCAGACAGTATCTGCATTTCTTCCACAAACATTAAAGCATTGTTCACCTCTCACAGCATGTTAAGAAAGCATATAATCAACTTTGTTTTAACAGCACAGCCAAGGTCTTCAAAAGTGGTTAGCATTTCTGTAATGAGATATGACAAATGAGATATTCAGGATTTATCATAAAATTGAGATCCCTTTTAGTGCATCTGCAAACAGGCTCTAATGAAATGAAAGTACCACAGAATCACAATTGCTTTTCAAAAAACTCCTAGCATGTCCAGATTAAATGAACAGAGAGTTCAGAACAGAGATGTCAAGAAAACCAAAAGCATGAACAAGAGGATGCAAAAAAGTATTTATGGACTGTCTTTTCCCTGCATAATTTGAGGGAAAAGGTACTTTTTCTGTCTCCTGTATTAAAGACAGAAATTTCATTAGAGAATGTAACTATCCTTGCACACTCCACATTGAGTCCCAGTTTTGTTTTGTTTTTTCCCGTTATTGACATATGCACCAAAACTGAAGTCAACCTGTCTTTAAATCTAGGTGCTTTCTTTTCAACCGCCCCCAGAGAGGTAAAAAAAAGCACCCCACCAGAGCAGTCAGCCAGCAAACAGAAGCTGTTGAGGATGAAGCCCACATATCCTACCTAAAATGGGGAGCATCTCTCTACCAAGCTGTAGGCTGGTCTGAACTCAATATTCAGCAAGGTTCTGGAGGCCTGTAGCAAAAACAGCACAGTATTGCCATTGCTAGTCATGGGTCACAGGCTTTGTATTAACTCATCCTTGCAAACCTCAGGAACTGTCAGTCTTTGTCTGGACCTGTTTTGGTCTATCTGGAGACCAAAGTGGAGGTGGCTGTTGCTCACCTGGTTTTAGTTTTAGCTTAGCTTAGTGCAACTGTGTGGTGTAAGACCTATTGTTACAGTAATTGTGAGATATTTTTGTGATTAATGTAGCATAATAACAGGCAGTTATTCTATATAGAATAAACTATTTGGAACCCTAGAATAACAATGTAGGGTACAGCAGTTCAGGCACAAGATGACTGCAAAGGGCTTGAAGAACAGGAAAGAGAGATCTCAGCTATATTCAACTCATGAATAGTTGATTACTGGTCATTAAATGCATGCAAATTTGGGAGCTGGGTAAAACCAGATACAACAGAGAACAAAGAATAAGCATCCCATATACATATGTATAAAGTATATTTTACATTTGGGAAATTCAGCTGTAACGTGGAACTTCAGACACACAAAGAAAGAGTGATGTGTAAAAATGCATTAGAAAACAAGAACAGCCTCAAGTGGGCTCTAAAAGAAAAAAAAACCCACCACCATCAACACCAGTGCCTTTCTTGTGAAAAGTTTCCAGGCTGTAACTCCCTTCCCATTCCCTGTTGAGGAAGGCTGCTATTGTTGACCTTAGGGCACAGAAGGGTAGCAAATAGATGAATACAACACCGGGGAAAAAAAGGGGTAGATACTAGGGTGCATGTGAATAACAAATTTAACCATACCATGACTGAGACCTTTTCTCCCACAGTATTCTTTCTTTCTCTGAAATAATTATTCCTACACTAATAATAAGAGTCTTTGATTAGAGTGTTAAGACTTTAATTAGCCTAACAATAAACTCCTGGCTTTGCCTTTGCATATGAAGTGTTTCTTGAGCCCACAAGCTGTACAAGGTGCAGTGCAACAATTCATGCAGCCAGAGTGGGAGTGCACTAGAAGGAACAATTTCAAAAGGGGAAAGACTGAGTGTCAGCTCCTATTTCAAACACTGCTCATAAATTTCAAGTTAAGCAGTCATAAATAAAAGAGGTAACATTGTAAACAGTTGTATCACTGATAAAGGTTTTGATTTCAAGGTGTATCTGCATATGAATGAGGTATCTAAAAGTGGTTAAAACCACATATAAAAAGTTGTATTTTTATTACTTAAGAACAAGTACACAAACTGCTTATTATCACCAAAATTATTTATCTCTAAATAAGAAAATCTGATACTAGCTGTGCAGTGAAGAAGTGAAGACACTTATTAAAAAAAGTGAAATTAATTTATTTCCTTAGCCATGTGTCTATAGAGTACTCATTTTGGAGATACACTTAAGTATCTCTCAATTTTCTTACACTTCTAAAAAGTTGTCAGAAAACCAATGACTTACTGCTATCTCAAAAGTGGATCATGACTAGAAATACTATCCTTGAAACAATACATGGAGATTTTGTGGAAATACATAGCAAAATTGTTCGGTCTGTTCCTACTGTTTGAGATATAATAGTTAAGTGATTAACCATATATATGTATTTGTGCTGACATGAGCATTTAAACTACCAAGCACAAAAACTAAATACAAGAATTTATATTTACTTTATACTATTCAAATATCAGTAACAAACACTACCTGAATAACACAGATGAGTCAAAATAGTTTTCAGGTTGGGGTTTTTTGTTTGTTTGGTTGGGGTTTCTTTGGCACTGAAGTAGAGCTAATGGGCTTATGTTTTCACAGGCACATCCATTTTTACTGCAAGTAAGTTTTGTTCAAGCATCTCACAGTTTCCGTTTATCCACACAGCTACTTATACATGCCTTCAGGTTAAATAACACTACACATAGAAATTTAAACTGATTGCCAGAGGTTAAGATACTTCAAGATGTGCAGAGAGTATGGGCAGTAGGACAGTATAACACATGAACAGTAAGATTAGTGCTTTCATTAGCTCCACAGCAATTCAGACAACTTGAAAGCAGCACACATGGGCACTACACTACATAGTTCTTCCATCTATATTTCAATAATGGAACCATAAACAAAAATAAGATAGTCATGTATGTAAGGAGACCAACTTAGGAAAGGCAATTATGTTCAAAAAATTTAGAATAGCAATATTGAAAACTATATTTGCTGATATATCTTTTTTTTATATGGATGCATATCTGTGGTAGACTTGTGTTGTGCTCTTTCTCCCTCTTAGAATATCTCCCATTCAGAGCAGGACCAGTTACCCATAGACCACTGGGTCTAAGTTCTGGCTACCAAAAAAGTTGGGACCCACTTACAAGCATAATCTTGTAAACTATTCAGTTTTATTGAACTTCAGGAACCATTTCTGAAATGAAGGTATTTATAAAGTACAACTTTCACACAAAGAAGAATTATGTTTGTTATCAGTTTGGATCAAAGTAAGATGAAGGCACAATTCCACGGGTTTCACTACTTCATACAGGAACCCTCATATCCCCAAACCTGATATTTTGCTTCCTATGTATCCTTAGTGTGCCCAAAGTTGAGGCTTCGGTACATCTTATGCATCAGATGATCAACCTGTGTGCAATACAACCTTTCAAATTCTCCAGAAAAACATGCTCTAATCTCATTTTAGAAGCTCACAAGACCACATCAGAGAAAAACAGGTAAGAAAACCATACAGATTTAACTAAAACAGTAACCACTGTCAGATAAAAGAAGGATTTAGTCCTTGGAAGCTGTTGACAGTCAAGATACACCCCACCCCAAAAAACACTGAGATTTAAAAATTCAGGTAGAAGAACTGGACAGCCATAGCAGGTCTCTAGTATTCAGCATTCCGGTTTAAATAGCAATAAGAAAATTATACAGAACAAAAAGTTCACTGAATTTGCCATTACAAAAGAGCAATAAAATTTTTAAGACGACTTATATATGATGCTAAACAATTGGCTATTTATTTATAACTATTTTTAGTTCTCTCTCCTGCATAAAGTCATCGGTCAGTAACAACTAAACTCCTGCTGTACCTGCCCTCTGCTGACATCATTAAAGCCTGACTTCAGACAAATTCAATCACATCTACCAGTCAATCCATTCTTAGCTGTGAACTGAAAAGTGGAGGTAGGGCTGAAAACATACAAAATCCTGAAGAACAGATTTCCTTAATTCCATTGTCACCATCTGAAGCAGGGAAATGCAGCACAAAGATATCCTCCTCACCGCATTCCCTGCCCAGCTGCAGTTGAGAAATCACCGTGTTACCTTTTGATCAGAGAGTTCAAGAGTATATTGGGATTGTGAAAAATCCAAAGACATCCCGAACCTCCCCAGACACCGCAAACCACAGAACAAAACATGGTTGGGTAGTCTACAGTAGGAATCCTGCAGTTAAGGATTCCTGATCAGGGACAGCAGCGATCCCTTAACCTACCTACTCTCTGATTAAGATGCAAGTGTTCTGCAATTCAGTGATTTCCTTTCCAGAAACCTTACCTTACCATCCAAGATTTGATCAAAAAGAGGTAAGGAAGAGGCAGAACACAGAGGAGGATAGGAAAGATATATAAAGTTCAAATTTATATTTTGAATTAATTACATTCATCTGTTTTGTGGTGGGGTTTTTTTCAACCCTGAATTGTACTAAAATTTAAATACCACTGTTAATGAATACCCTAAGTAGCAGAGATTCTACTAGTCAGTGTCCAAGATGTTTCTTTATCTCACAAATAAATCCTTATGTTTATTTCTGTTTACTGAATTTTTTGCTCACCTGCCACAATCCTGTTTCACAACTTCACTGCCTGCAGGTAGGACACTGTCCAAGCAAGGTACTGAGTCCAATTATACTTCAGGAAATCCTGTCAGCTATAATACTTGATTAAGTCCAGAGACAGATTCTGAAATAAAAGAGTAAATTTTGTAAGTACAATAAGTACAGAAGGATTTTCTTGTTATGGTGCTACTGTAGCATAGATCATAAACACCTGAAGTAAAGCAACTGCAGGCAAGTTAGCACCATTAACAAACCATGAACATGGATTGTTAGCACCATGAATAAACACTTTAAAAGTATTCAGTATCATGATGCTATGAGATAATTTGACTAGAAACAGGAAAAAAAACACCTGAAGCCATAAGAACATTATGACACATCCTATAGCTCTGTAACTGTTCTATATAGAAATGAATTTTCTTTGCTTACAACAATAAGCATATGTAGCTGTAAGCATCTGAAAGTAGTATGAGAAGGCAATCACCTTTAATTTCTCCTGAACTTAACATTCAAGTTTAACCTGCTGAAAAACACACAGCAAACAAGAACAAATACAACCCCAAGATAAATGACGGACTGCACAGTGCTATCTTATAATACAGGAGCTGCCACACAGCCTGAGGTATTGATAAAGGAAGGAGTGCTCTTCCCTCTTCCCGCACAGCCATTAAATCCAAATTTAGGACAAGCTGAGCTATTTTGACAGAAAAGTGCCATGCCAATCTTATATGTTTTATATTACAGAAGGATTCATAAATCTTTGCTCAAGACAACTGCATTATTTATATAAAGAACTAGATTACTCTGTGCTGTGTCTTATATTCATGGAAAGGAGAGCTGTGACAAATCCATACTAATGGAATTTTATTAACCCTTTTTATTTTAACAGTCAAAGGAAGTCTACCTGACTAGCACAGCAAAATCTTCTTCACTGTCTGCAAACACGTTTCATCTACTAAACCACATAAAATGGAGTAGTAGAGTCTGTCAAACTTCTTTATAATTTGCAGTTAACAGAGTAACTGCTAAGTTTCACTTGAACCTCTGGAAACCACTGCACATTCTCCAAAAGCTACAGTCATTGAGCAGGAGAGGCAAACTGTATTTTTAGTAACATGACAACTTGTACACAATGTTCTTCTGCAACCAAAGCTCTGGAACAGGAACGATAAGTAAAAAAGGGAAAGCAATAAAAGAAAACACTGTTAATAGGAAAAAAAGACCAGGAAGGACAGTACTGAAGAATGATTAGTAAGCACAGGAAGGTATAGACAAAAAAACAAAACATGGCTGCTAAAACTTGGGGGAAAAGGACAGAATTAGAGGACAACACCCATCTAAGAGTGCCAGAAATTGGAAGCCACACCTTTTTGAGAGGGGCAGCTGCTTCTTTGCTTCCTGTTCCCCCTGAATTCCAAGCTTCACAATATAGAGGAACTGGGAGCCACCATCCCTTAGAAAGAAGATGCTACACTGCTGACCAGCTAGTGGGCAGCATCTCACAACTGGTCAAGGCAGCAGTTCCTGGCTCCTGTTGATTTCAGGAATAGGCAGAAACAATTAAATCCCTACAAAAACACAGTTTCGCTCACTGCCTTTGAAGCTGCCAGCCTCCATACTTTTGGATTCTCACTCCAAGTAACACAACACCAATCTTGATTAAAACTTTTTTAATAATTAGGAGAACTGTAATAGTCAAAAAAGCAAGCCAGCCAGATACTCTTTGCAGCAGCAAATCATGTAAGGATTCTGGAGACTGATGACTGAGGATGAAACTAAGCTCATCACAGCCAAAAGCAAATGGTCCCAGCTCCTCCTGTTTCTGCTCCCAAGACTCTTTGCTGAATTGATACAACTTCCTACCCCAGCAAAAATATTTCACTTTTCTAGGCTGTGCAGCTCAGTTAGCTGAACTGGCTCAGCAAGGGGTCTGACAGCACAACACTGGCGGGGTGAGGGAACATCCTTTTGTCAGGGACACTGAGCTTTGAGATGGAATACTTCACCCTTTGAGATCTACAAGAAAAAGACAAAATTGTATTATTCCCATGCTCTGTGGAAAACAGTCACAGTAAAAAGGTGGCATGATTACACGAGGGGAGGAAAGAACATTGAAAATATTACTGAGGTATCTGTTTTGCCATCATATACTTTCAATAATTCATGAACAAGTTAATTTAGTATTTTAGAGATGTTCTAATCAGCCAACTATTCAGTGGCAAGTCACTACATCCCTGTAATCACATCTGAAGCAGCTTTTATTTATCAGCAGATGATATGTAATGAATTGACACTTCAAGATTTTAAGTTACATTACTGGAATGTCATAACACTGATAAAACTGGGGCCTGGTTTTCAGTCTTTCCTATGCAGCATCTCATGGGGAAACACGTAAATTTTTTACAGTAATCTCAGTATGGTTATGTCCCTATTGCAATTGACTGAAAGACAATTGAAATTTTGAAACCATTTTCAATCCTTCACTCCAGATGGATCTTCTTTAGGATCTATTTATTCTAGAATGGTGAAATTATTGTATTTAATGTAACTGTTCTTATGACATTCCATTTTCTGCAATATGGAAGTAGTATATTGTAAAAAGACTGTAAGGTGGTAACTTTGCACAGAAGATCATGACCCAGTACTATTTGAAAATCTAGAAGGGTAAAGAGCAGCACAAAAGCTCACTGTTCCCCAGCAGCACAAAAGACAGCAAGCTTGCAAACTTACTCAAACTCTCCACTGTAAATCTAAGGGTTTAAGAAACAATTGTACTTCACTATGGGCAGGGAATAAAAGGAAGCAGCACAGGAAGCCTAAGAACAAGTTCACAAATTACTTCAATCCTCTAAAACCTAGATAAGGAAAGCCAATCTGAGCTCAAGATCCTGTACTGGGACAGTAATCCCAGAAGACTACAAAGACCTGTTGGCAAAAAAATAGAGTATATTAGTCTGGCTCTGGTTTTCTTCTTGTAGGTTGGCAGCCCAAAAGTCAATTAACTAGACTATCTTCACTATTGCCTCCTGTGGAATCCCTAAGGCATAAAGCCAAAGTCTCCAGGCAGGAGCACAGTTCCCAGGTAGTTTGTTTCTATTTTGGTTTTTTGAGCTATGGTTTTGATAATGTACTTTATTCATCACTTCCAGCTAACTCTAACATGCATAAGGCAAGTTCCTTCTTCTGCTACAGCTGACCACCTTGTTATTGCTCTACCCTTTTTCCTCCTCAAATGTAATACTCATTGGTAAATGATTATATACAGTTTATTATTCAGAAAACAAACTAAGCAAAGAAGTCTGGAAAGTGGAAATGCTTGTTGCATTTACACAACTGAAAGAAAATGATCCCTTGTACTGGCTTATTTTTTTAAAGGGCCTATCAAACCAGCACGACTCAGTCGTTTATAGTGTTTGTTAGTTCACTTTCTGACATTCTCTATCAGAGATCTGAAGTTCTATGTAATTCCAAGAACACCCTCCCATATCTCATTTCATGAGTAAGCACATAGGTAAAGCCAAGAAACAATTTAAGTAATTGCTCATCTCTGCAGTGTGTTCATAACATAGCTGAAGCATGTATTTCACCTCTGAAAACTGAGGATGGGCAGGATCAACTGCCAACGTCAGACTACAGATAAAGCTACCATTAGATCTAAACAATAGCTGCTGAGCTAGAAAGCAAACTGAAGTCTAGAAGTGGTATTCTGAAGTATTGGTGGTGCTTGCAATGTCAGGCACAGTAGCAACTAATGAATGCAATTTAACCAATACCTACATATAAAATAAAAGCTTATGAATATATATTAGGTATTATATTTGTAATCCCATACCCTATCTTAGTCTCCTAAATAAATGACTTGCAAGGCAAAGCCTGCATACCCAGCAAAAGACTAGGGTCATGGTTGATGCCTCTGCCATTGCTTTACTGTTCATCTTCACTTTAATGCAGGCTAGTCAATACGACAGTTTGATCTATCATTTGGACAGAAGCTGAGCAAAAAAAAAAAAAAAATATCTATTCTGGGGAATGGAAACTTTTTTTTCATTGTATAATTAGCAGCAACAGAAAAGACATTGAATATATCTTAATCAAGTGAAGAAGTATTTCACTATGCATTTAACTTAAAGTCAGGAACACTTCCTTTAGAGAGCAGATACACTGTAAATGCAGGGAATGAAACTGGATGTGATACCAAGGTGTCGTGGTTTAGCCCCAGCCAGCAACTAAGCACCACGCAGCCGCTCACTCACTCCCCCACGGTGAGACGGGGGAGAGAGTCGGAAGAGTAAAAGTGAGGAAACTCATGGTCTGAGATAAAGACAGTTTAATGGGTAAAGCAAAAGCCGCGCACGCAAGCAAAGCAAAACAAGGAATTTGTTCACTACTCCCCATGGGCAGGCAGGTGTTCAGCCATCTCCAGGGAAGCAGGGCTCTGTCACGCATAATGGTTTCTTGGGAAGACAGACACCATAACTCCGAACGTCCCTCCACCCCTTCCTTCTTCTTCGTCCCAGCTTTATATACTGAGCATGACGTTATATGGTAGGGAATATCTCTTTGGCCAGCCTGGGTCAGCTGTCCCAGCTGTGTCCCCTCCCAGCTTCCCGTGCACCGCCAGCCTGCTCACTGCAGGCCAGCATGAGAAGCTGGACTGTCCTTGACTACTCAGCAACAACTCAAAACATCAGCACCTTATCAACATTTTCTCATCCCAAATCCAAAACATAGCCTCATGCTAGCTTCTATGAAGAAAATTAACTCTACCCTGGCTGAAACCAGGACACAAGGTTAGCTCTTCTAATAAATAAAGAAATTAATGCAATAAGCTTTTTGCAAGGTAAGGGTATATGAATTCTTTCTCGCTGAAAAGTCATGTTACTAGAAGAATTGAACAGACTATAGAAGTGAATCTGGCAAGAAGAGTTCTTCATAACTGTTAACTGTTGAATGAACTATGTCTCAAGATCTAAAGGTACTCCAAATTAGTGTAACTTGTGCTTAAAGAGTTAACATGTTAATCAGTTATACAGTTTCAGCTGAAATATCTAAGGATATTAAGAATACAGTTTCAAATACCAGGCAAGCTGTCATAAAGCTCAGTATTTGCAAACTCTGAGCTGAGATCATGGGCTACAGTACCATTACTACCTACTGCTCTACAAACATCTACCACTAGATATTCCTCCAGCTATTACAACAACATACCAAGTCACATATATTGCCATTAAAAACCAGCTAGCTCATTTTAGCAGAACTGTCAACCTAGAAGGGGTGATTATTTTAAATGAATACCAGTATTTGTGAAAAATAACCATGTACTAATATGATTTTTTTTTTATTTTATTATGCAAGGAATTATTGGAAAGATAAAAATCTGTTAAAGCAGTTCACTCCTAGAAATAGGTAGATTCAAACCTAATACTTTGAAAAAATAAATAAAATGGAAATTGGTCATTTTCCTTGAGCCTACCATATTCCAGCCAATAAAGCTATTGTCAAGGCATAGCAAGGCCTGGTTGCTCCCCACAGGACAGGGAGCCAAGCACAGCCAACAGGGCAAGGGCCTTGCCAGCCAAAGTCAGCACCCAAGCAAGATAGTAGGGCAGGTTCAGCCAGGAGTCCAGATCATCAGGCAAATCCAGGATAACAACACAGGTCTAAGGTCAACCAAGAATTCAGTCCACACATCAGGATCAGGCCTGGTGACAGCACCCAGGGTCAGACACAGACCAGTAACAGCCACATCCACAGGGTCAGTCCAAGCCAGGACATCAGCCCATGGGTCAGGGCCCAGGCAGGGTACAGCCATAGCTAAGCTAGAAACTAGCACATCTAATAAGACAACTAGGACATGAGCTGGAGACTGAGTTAATAGGGCCTGGGCCCACGGGTGTGGGTGGAGGCTCCAGGTGAGGCTGGTCATGGCCATCAAGGCCTGTTAGTGCCCTCAGGGCCCTGACCACAACAGTCAAAGCAGCAGTTCTAAACCCTGCACTTCCCTCTCTACTGGTTTACTTGTTTCTCTTTAAAGACTGCCTGCCTTCTAAAATAAGGCAAAAACAGGAATCTCATTTTGCCTTTGATATTGCAGCTATGGCATACTCTGGTGTGTCAGCTTGTTCCGACTCATCTGCATTTTAGTTTGGCTTGGATACTGTTTGTTTGCTCCACTTTGCACTTTATTTGCCTGTAATTTATTCACTCCTCATCTATCAAAATCCGTTAACTTTTTCTGATCTTACAATTTGTCCTACACATATATTTTTGTCCATCGCTGTTGTTGCCTACAGCTACAACCACTTTCTGCCCTAAATGTTTCCTGCCATGATCTGTCTTTCTCTTCTTACCCCATCCTCTCTAATAAAATACATGCTGAATAGGAATATGAACTTCTTAATACACAGGTGAAATACACTTTGGTTTCGCCTCTTCTTAAATAGAGCCTTTTTCAGGGACACTGAGCAACCTGCCCCAGTGATTCTTAGTTCTGAATATCAATTCAGATGCTAAATGATGCAGTAGGTAGAATTTTTTCCCTCACTATTTAAAATAATCAATTGTTAAGTTAGTTTCTCCCACTTTCAAGTCTGAGATACATTATACTATATTTCAAGAAATTAAGGACATTGCTAAATAGTAACTGAGTGAACTCACATTTCACCTTTTCTTAAACTTACTGTTCAAGCAGTTTTGAAAGCCCTGATGCTATTTCAGTCTATATAATTCAACAGACATAATCTGGCAACTATCTCATATAATAGCATACTAGTTTGAATGGGTTGGAATGATACCTGAGGCAGACTCCAGAGTTTTGCTATTAACAACAAGTGTTTTCATAAGAACATAAATTTTCTTTAGAAATGTGGACAGTCACACATAGTAGCCTTTGTATTTTCTTTCTCTTCTGAATGATCAAATTTCAATCACTGAATTCAGGAAGCAGGAACATTAAAATGAATTGTATTTTACAGAGGGAATTTATCTTAGGCAGTCAAAAAGGCTTTTCCCCCGAGCCATAGAAACAGCTCAGGGGTTAGAAGTCAAGACTTCTATTCCCAGACTCCTGCTCAGACCATTAGCCAATGTGCTTCCATGTCTTTATTTTGACAACCTATGGTGAAAGAACATACAGTTCTTTCTGTATATGCAATGTAACACCCAAAACTATACAGTGGCCTCAACTCAAAACAGTGGCTTGAAACTGAAGATAAAGACACAGATGATCCCACCCACATATCTATTTTCTTGATTGTTCCACAGTATCTCCCAAGAAAGCTTTCTATTAGACACCATATGTAAGTGCTTGCCTTATTTAGTCCCCTGTCCACAACTGTACCGTCCATCAAAATTTTGAGTGGAGTACTACTTTTTGATCACCAATTTAGAAAAAATCATCCCACTTTTTTTACTTTAATACATTGCAACTTTTGAAGGTAAAATTTTTTTAAAAGCAGTTAAAATACTTGTACTGTTTAGTGTCCTTAGAAGGTATTGGGAAATACCTATAAATTCAAAAAGCAATCAACATAATTGTTCCACTGTACAAAATAATATGCAAATCAGCATAAGACCTGGGTGTGGTGTCCATAACATCTTCCCTGCTTTCCCAGAGCCAAAAACCATGTCTCAACTGCAACAGTACTACAGTATCCTTATTAACATTTACCTTAAGACAGGTCACACCCACACAAAGTGATTCTACTTTGCTAACAAAGCCTACACAAGGCAAGATGGACAGGCATCTCCACACCCTGCAACTTCTGGCATCAATGTCCAGAGGAAAACATGCAGGATCGAAGATATGAGCAATGGGACACCCTAAACATAATAAAACAGGCAGAATACAAATCTGAACCTATTTGAACACACAGTACAAAGTGACAAGTTAACTGTTCTAGAATCACACATTGCCTTTTCTCCATCATGCAAGGCCCACCCTTCAGATGCCAGAAATTCATTACCTACCAAATTGCACAAGTTCAAAGCAAATAAGGCAAACAGGGAAAAGTAGGGGCTTTAATCACATTTATCCTTCAAAGGCCAGAGTGACTTTTTTGGAGCAGCACATAGTCCTATCTAATAATGCTGCGTGACACTATTGCCTTGAGATTTGACTTCAGAGTAACTCATGGATTTTGCTCATGTTGCTTAATAGATCTTTTCACGTGCTTTGAGACTTCGAACTGGTCTGCCACAGGCCAAACAGCACTGATCTGACCAGCCATACTCAAGCTCAGACACATTTCTTAACCACACTCTACCTGCTAGTTCACTCTCATTCAGCAGTACGATCCTGGTACCTCCTTTTCTTCCTCCCTTTTTGCACGGCCTCTGGAGTTAAACTGAATGTATCGTGAACCATGTCACCCTGCTAACATAGGGCAAACTACTTAACATCTTAGGTTATTTTTCTGCTTTGTTAGCATAATTCATGAGCACGTCACATCATCAGACTGAATCCTGAACTGACAATGAAAGCAGGGAGGGAACATAGCCAAGTTTTTGTCTAGTTGGGGGGCAGGGGAGAACTACTACTCCTCCCAGCAGCAGCAAGCTATTAGATCAGCTTAGCCATTCATGCATTTCCAAAACAGCTATGATAATGTAAATCAGCATTACCACAGCTTAAATTATCAGGCTGTCCATCACATGGGTGCTGGGGCTCTCCACTGACCCAACACAACTGACTTTGAAAAAAAAAAAGCAAAATGCACATCCTGTTAGTCAGCTCCCTAAACTAGCTCTGCATGGATTATACAGGTGCCCTATAAAGAGACTATGAGACTGCGTCATATGGAGGGAAGTGGAAAGGTGGAACCACAGCAGTGTTGACTTGAATTAGTTTAAGCTGTTATGTAATGGCACATATAACTACTCATTTAGTAGCTTAAAGTGATTAGAAACTAAAGATTTGAATGAATCGGATTCTGTCAGAGTGGGTGCATAGCCAAAAATTGCATAGCTGATCTCAATATGCACACAATATACCCTTCAAGCTTTATGTTTAATGTTACCTAACTTATGGTATTGAGGACAAGCTACACTGTGCTTTCTAGACAGAACACAAGTCTTTCAATTCAGGCCTTTATTTTAAAGAAAAGTGTGTCATCCACTGCTATTTCCCAAGCCAGAAGCCTCAAGTTTTAAATGTCTATCAGATATTATTGCCAGAGGAAGCAAGTTAGTGACTGAAAGATTACACGCCCCAGACAAAACAGCTACAGCAATAAATCAAAGATATGAAAACTTGAGAAAATGATGAAAGGGTCAGAAGTTCTTCAGCCTGGAGTACATTGGATGGTGCTAGGCTTCCCCAAGGAAGGAGGCCATAAAAACCTAAAACAGAGACCATGAGACTCAAATTCTCACTGTGACCATGTAAGCCAAAACAACTTGAAGACTTGCTAGGACCTCAAAAGCTAGCGCCTTCTCCCCAGTCTGCCAATATCCTCATGACCCTACATGTTTAAGCAAGACACTGGGCAGGTGGTTTTGAGGAACAGTGTCAAGTCCTCTCCTTCATAAAGCTGCCACATCCCAGTGGTTAGTTCTCACTTCTACTTCATAAAGATAGCGTATCTAGCCTCCAATCGAAGGTGGCTGAAAAACCCCAAACTTCATAATTGAAAAGGCTTTTACTACCTTTACATACTCTAATGTAGATGGAAAAGGTATAGCTATTTTGAAATTTATGTACCTGAGTAGCACGTGTCTTATCACAGCTTACTGGTACTTGCAAAATGAAGGCAAACATATTCTCATTTGCTTCTATCACAACTCTAACAGATGTTGCAAAAAGACAAGACAAACAAAAAAACACATATGGAAAAGCTTGGAAGCTGGTCCCTAGAAAAATGACAAATCTGTAGAGAGGAGTATACCTTGGAGCATGCCAGCATCCACTACTGGTGTAACAACAGCTCTCAGAGCTTCCATTTTGGAAGATGTAAGAAAAGTGATGTTACGTGCATTTACACAGATGAGGAAAATAACTTTTCATATTACAGGCTAGGATTGCCCAAAAACAGAACACAAAGGATTCAGAATTATACAGAGAGAACATAGCTTACTTTTTAAGTTGACATATTAGCATATGAGGTACTAATACCATTTTTCATTAGTATTCTCAGTAGTCATCCGGTCTTAGCACAGTGCAGTCCATTACTGCAGTTCAAGGAAGGGCACATGGTCAACAAAAACAGCACAATGAGATCTCAGTTATTTATATACTGAGAACCCATATTTGTGATCCAGACAGTGCTGGTTTTAAGGCACAGTTAATTCTGGCTATGCATTACTGCAGATCCAAAGTCCACCTTCCATAATATTTTGACTCCTGGCATTAAAAACAAACACACATACACATTTACTGGAATAGGTCAGAAAAGGTATTTTTGTTTGTCTCTCATAAATACAAAAGAATGAAAGTATGTCCGCAGTATGTTGTCATGCAGAAATCCAGTATAAAGTCTTTTGCTCAGGAAAATGTAGCCAATTAATCTGATTGTAAATGTCACAATGATGTTACTGACTTCACAAGAAAATACTAGCCTTTAGGGATTACATGAATTTTCTGCGTGCCATCCGATGTGCATTTAAGTGTAAACTAGGATGAATAGTTACAATTTGTATTAAATTTTGCTGAACTTGTTTCCTTCCTTCTAGATATACTTGAGCCATAACTTTTTCAAATTTGGGAGTCCCTGTATAAAGAAAGTTTGGGGATTTTTCCCCTGAAGATAAAGGTAATTGTCAAATACTATTAATCAATGAACCAGTCTTTTTTCTTTTTTAAATAGCAGTGCGATCAAAGAGTCGCTTTGCATTTAAAATTACAGTGTAAATTTACTGTAGTAGCTACTGATGTTTAGTTAGTTAGGTCTGACTTCTGTCTGCAGCTAGTGTGGGGGAAAAGCAGCATATTAATACAGCAGTTTCAAAGTATATCCAGGTTTGCACATAAGAATTGATACTTCTTGAAGTATATTTCATGTAAGAAGTTCATATTTTAGCATGGTAATAGCACACTTAACATTCATGACAGGGAGGATGACAAATATCAAGTCATTAAGGACTTTAATGTGCCAAACTAGATAATATGCACCACAGAGCATCTAAAGAATATGCTGGAGAGCTCCATGAACTATGTATATATTCATTTTTAAATCACTCTTGAAAAAAATGAGAAAGGTCCAAGTTATTTCCAGAAGGAAAGTGGAGGGAAGCTTCGTGTCATGTTTTTCTGAAAGGCAATAAATGGGACTTTCTAGGAAATCATAAGTTATTTGGCCTGGAAGTGCTGTTAAAGCAAGTAATGAAATTATGGAAGGTAATCAATAAACACAAAAATAAATAATTATGCAAAATTATGCTACAATTTCAAGGAAGGTTACTTAATATGACCATTAATTTTGTGATGCAATAAGTTCTCCGAAGTTTTGAAACAAATATCTATACCAAATAAATTTATGTAGGACATCTAATTATTAAAAAGAATTATTTTCACTTTATAATCTGGCTAATCAATATAGTTTTTTCAACCAGTCCTCCCTTAGATCTCTTTGTGCTATTCCAGACCTGTATTAAGAATTTAGACAAAAAAATTAAGAGTTGGTAGATAACAGTTAAATTATTTATCAGCACTCTGCCACCACTTCTTGACTTATTTCCCTTTCATTACCCATCTCTCAGCTTACTATATGATACTTATTGCTTTTTAGAAACCAACAGCACTAATTCTGAGATGCTTGATAGGCAAAATCATTATGTAAAGATCTGTAGTGGGCTACAGTACAACTCAAGTTCTACTTTTCTACTTAACATTTAAAGTTTACTTTCTTTATCTTCCTTCCCCCAAGAGGTAAAGAGGAAAAATCAAATATGTTTTCTTACCAACGATTCACACTACGCTGAACTGGACTTTTGCAGTTAGTGCAATTTGTTACAGCTAAGGAGAACAGCTGGATATTTTCTTTTTAGTAATACTTCAAATGTCTCCTAATTTTAGAACAAGACTATATTTGCCAATAAATCTTCATATATTTGTCTTATATCTGCCAGTTCTTTATCTGGAAAATAAATTTTCACATTTTGGGTAGATTCACAATTATTAGTTATATTTAAGCATCCACTTTTGCTCTGACATATAAATGCTGGCAGCCATACAGACTCTTGCTGCAGACACTACATAGTAAAGTGCTAAAAAACACAAGCCATAAGCGGATGTGGTCAATCTGATTTGTGTCTCATCCACACTTGTGCAGCTCACATAGTAGTACTCAGAATCAACGGCCGATTACCCTCTCTACTACTATACCTAAGTCTCCGCTTCATGACAGCTAAAGAAAGAAGTGCATGTCATACCCTCCCTTAGAGATGTGGAGTTGAGGGAAAGAAGAGTTCTCAGACTTTCTGCATGAAAGGCTTTTACTGTCCCC